>NC_069499.1:533395727-533695727 GCF_027579735.1 Bombina bombina
TCGGTGAGGCAGGAAGGATTGTCCCATTCCTTTTTAGCCTTCAATTTGGATGACTGGGTCAGTGGAGTTCTGCTGCGTCTTTCTCTCGTGTCTGGGGTTGTCAGACCCTAGAGCTCCTTCCCGTGTAGTGGAGGGTTTGTGGGCTTGCGCCCTCTTGCCGCCGAGTTGGGCGGTTTGACCTTTTTTCTTTTGAGGCCCTGGGAATTGTCCTTCTGGACTTAGTTCTCAGCAGCTATTAGTTTATTAGGTAGTTCAGCTGCCTTGCAGCAATGGTTTGCAGAATGTGACCAGCTGCAGCTATTGCACATTGACTGTGTACTGTCTAGCTGTTTTTATGAGACCTTTTGGTCTTCCTCTGTTGTCTCCATGTGAGTTGGGTCTCCTTTTAGAGACCTGGTTTCCCTTCCGGCATATGGTCATTCCCTGTTAGGGGCACTTGGCTTTGTCTTCTAGGGCTCTGCTCGGAGCTGGGGATGCTGTGCGTCCTTCTCCCTCTATGATCCTCTGATTGTATGGAGGTGATGCAGAGACCAGCCTTTGCTCGAGTGATTGTGGCCTCAGGGTATCCCCTTGCTTGTTGTCCTACGGCTTTTTGAGAGTCTATGGGCTCTAGTGTCGTTGTACGACTTAACGCCTTAGCTCCTTTGGAGCATTGGACTTTGGCAAGGGGTGGTCTCTTCCTTGGGTCGGGACTTGCGAGTTATCTCGTTATCTGGGTTGATCTGCATATTACATTGATATCTCCCTGTAATCTGTTTTTTTTATATCAGACGGGGTGTTAAGTTCTCGGATATTGTTTATTTAAACAATTGGGGGCTCGGATCTGTTTTCTCCCTGGTGCTTCCGGTTGCTGACGCTTCACTCATTGTTTTCCTTTGTGGAGTAGTTGCTGGACTTTTTGGCTCTAGGGCTGGTTCGGGGTTCCCCAGTTCCTTAGAACTTGGGCTATGTCCTTTTACTTGGACATATTGACCTGGTCATGGTTGGCCAGGTTATCTGGGGGATAACTTTCAAGTTCATCTGCATTGAAGATTGATCTCTCCTGCGGCTTTGTGTCTTGTGGGCAGGTGCTCTGCCTTTTTGGCCCCATCCCTTTTCTTGGGGTGGGGGGCTTATTCTCCTTCTTATGGAGGTGTGGTCCTTTTTCTAGGGATTCTCTTGGATTCAGGAGGTTGGAACTGAGAGTTAACCTTTCAGAGAGAGGTGTTTTTCTCTGGGTTGTTTTGTTCCATCTGGAGTCTTGTTGGCTCTGTGTCGAGACTATAGTGGGCCTTTGGGTCTACAGCCTTGTCTGTTTCTAAAGAGTCGGGTTTACACCCATGCTTTGTTGGGATGGCTGTGACCATTCTTCTGCTCATTTTTTGCGCTGGTATTGGGGTTCTTCTGTTCCCCTGTTTCAGACCTGCTGATGCTTGGGATGGCCCAGCTTGGAGTGGTGTCAGGTTGCCAGGAATCAGACTGAGACGAGAAGTGCAAAAATAATCACACCTTTATTAATAGCAAAAAATAAAAAGTCCACAAGTCAAATAACAAGCCAGGAGTCAAAACCAGAGCTGGTAGTCAGACGAGCCGAGTCAGGAGCCAAAGCGAATAGTCATACGAGCTGGAATCAGGAACAAGCCAGGGATCAGGAACCAGGAAGGACGTCAGGCAGCCAGGTAATACACAGGAACTCTCACAAACAGGTCTGAGACAACGCAAAGGCAAAGCATACTGAACAGAGGCCCTTTAAATAAGTGATGACATCACAATTCTGAGACTGCATCCTATCTCACATGGATGTTGCACACCAGTCTGGCCATAAAAGGAAGTGCAGGAAATGAGCAGCATCCCCACAATGCACCATAGTCGGGAAGAGAGGTGAGTAAAATTGCTGCCAGCAGCACATGGCAAAAACCCTGACAAGTTGGTTCTGAGATGTGTTGTCATCTTCAGGATTTAGGTTGGCATAGTAGCTAGCTCCCTGGGCTTGCAAGAGAGGGTCCAGGGTTTACCATACACCTTCAGGTTCTTGGTGTAACCTCTCTCTCTTGGGGGTGCAGTGGGCCTCGTTGAGGTTAAGTGCTTCCCCTTTTGGAGCCCTGTGTGTAGGTCTGGCAGCTTCAATTGCCTAGGGTGTGCCCTCTGTCTGGGAGTTTTCTTTTGCAATCTGTTCTCTTGCTGGCTACTGTTTACTTCTCAGCAAGTATTCTTCTGTGCCATCCTGATGATGGCTGCGTGTTCTTGACTCAGGGTTTTTCGTCCGAGTCTGTTACACGTTCTTTTTTTGTCTGAATACTTAAGTATTCTTAGTCCTGATGATGTGAGGACTCAGTCTTCAGTTGTTTTTCGGTGCTTTTCACAATGTTGAGAGAAGGGTTTCTCTGCTTAGATGCCTGGTCCTAAACCTCTGGTTTCTGCTTGGTCTGGGCATAGCCTCCCCTTGTCTGTCAGGATCCATTTGGATCTTTGTGACCTGGGCTCACTATTGGGGGTTTTCCTTTTATGGAATTTGTGGTGACATTTTGGTCTCCCCTTGGCTCTTCCTTGCCCTATCCCTTGGGGAGTTTAGGCTGGTGTTCCCCTCTTTAGTGAGGGGTGAGCAGTTAGGGACCGACAGTTGGGCGACAGTGTCTCTTGGAGGACTGTTGGCTCAGTTGAGTCTGATTTGCGGTCTCTAGCTAGGCTTCTGGACTATCTGCTGGTCGGTGTCCTTGGGGCCTTTCCTTTATAAAGTTTTCTCGGCTTCGGACGAAGCAGGGTTTTTGTTGGGTAGTGGTTTCAGGCTTGATGCTCTCAGAATGGGCAGCCTATTGTACCCTCCCGTTTTGGCATTCAGTGTCCTCTTTAGCGTGGGTATGGTTTTCCCAAAAGTAATGAATGCGGCTGTGGACTCTTTCCTATTCTGCTGAACTGATCATTTCATTTTCTTCCGTGGGAAAGAGTCCACAGCCCCCTGCCCGTTTTTTATGTGGGGCATCTTTGTTGTGTTCTTCTGGCACCTTTTCACCCTGATATTTCTTCTACTGTTCCTTGTTCCTAGGCAGAATGACTGGGGGATGAGGGAAGTGGGAGGAGTATTTAAGCCTTTGGCTGGGGTGTCTTTGCCACCTCCTGGTGGCCAGGTTCTTATTTTCCCAAAAGTAATGAATGCAGCTGTGGACTCTTTCCCACGGAAGAAAATAAAATTATCAGTTAAGCATAATTTATGTTTTCTTCAATTTCAAGTATGTGACTGTTTATACCCTAGAGGACCGTTGTGACTAAAAACAGGTATCCCGTGTGATTGAGGTATCACAATATGATGGTGAATGTGGACACAACACTAAATGGTCTGTGGGTATAAAAGTTTTCTCGAAAAAACTGCTGATATAAAACTTTGCTGTGAAGCTGTCCGATATCTGCATTAAAGATGGAAACACTGATAAATGCCTTAGTACAGACTACTGCAGTCAAGCAGGAGACAAATAGTTTGCTTTCTGCACAAGTTAGCAGTATAATTGAAGCTCAGCAGGAAGACAGAACCGCACTGTATTGTTCAGCAACAAGTATTGCTGCGATCTGTAGTTACCCAAACTATGGACAAAGAACACATTAAAATAAATTACTTTATGCATAAGATGACAGAGGTGAATGATGTTGAGGCCTACCTCACAAATTTTAAAAGGATTGCTGCAATTTAAATAAATGGACTTATGATGGGGGAAAGCTCCAAGGGTGCAGATATGACTTGTTGAGACTTGCACAGAAATGTTTACAGGCTTAGTGCCAGATCTTAACTCAAGGTGTCGAGATAGTTATGTATCATTATCTCAGGTGTCTGCCAACAGGACTTCGGCAGTGGTTCAGCCAAGGAGACCCAAAGGACCCAGTGGGAATGATGTGCTTGGTTTAGCAGTCTCTGACTGCTAAGGACCTGCACAGTATTGATCTTCAACCTAATTCAAGGTGTCCTAATAACAGTACAAGTGAAAGAACTGGAAGTAATGGATCAGTGGGAGGACCAAGTCCTGTACAGAGTTTGAGACAAGTTGAGAACTGGCTACCCAGATTTTCACTCCAGAGACCAGGACAAAATAAAGGACAAATAAGATGCTTTAAATGTCAGGAACTTATACTTTTTGCATGTTACTGTCCACAGATTGAAGAACCTATGGAATGCAATATGTGAACCAATTACAGACATAATACTGTACTAGTTTGCACTAAGCTTTCTGGGGTAACTAGTGATGTTTTTAAGGACCATTTAAGAACTATGTGGGTTGAAGGTAAGAGTGTGCGAGCCCTCCTTGGTTCTGGAAGTGAGATTGCTTTGGTAAAAAGTATCTTGCTTAAACCAGAAATATTAGATACAGTGCAATTGCTTTATATTATATGTGTACATGGTGTCACTCACTCCTACCCCACAGCAGAGTTAGAAGTTATTACAAACATTTAAATGTTTAAATGTCGTGTAGGTGCAGTACCTATTTTGCCCTAATATATGGTAATAGGCAGAGACTTCCATGATTTCGGAAAATATGGGAAAAATCTCTTGAAATACCAGAAATATACCCAGGGGACGGTGGGGGGGGGGGGTACGGGGGGACCAGAAATAGGTAACATTTTCCCTTCTTCTAATGTTGATTCAGAGACAGACAGTGAAAAAGTGTTACCTCCAGTATGTTAGGGTAATGAGGCTGAACCCCAGAAAGTAATGATGCACCTATAATAGACGTAGAGTTTCATGATCTAGAAATCCATCCTGGTAATTTTCATACTGCCCATTGGGAAGAGCTAAATTTAACAGCTGCAAGAGAAAATGTACAGATGATAGAAGGAATTATCCCTGATCCTAATAAACCTTTGTGTTTCCCTTATTTTAAAGTGCAGCATGATTTGCTTTATAGAGTAGAGAAAAAGGGTGTTGATGAGGTGGAGCAGTTGTAGGTTCCCAATTGTCACAGAAATATTGTTCTAAAGCTTGCTCACAGTCATGTGTTGGGGGAGCATTTTGTGATTGAGAAAACCAGGGAGTGAGTACTTGCAAGGTTTTATTGGCCAAGTATTTTCTCAATAGAGAGATTTTGTAACCCAATGATGTTAACCCAATGATGTTTACCCTATGCCTCGGTTTGATGAGTTAATAGAGTGATTAGGGAGTTCCTGATATTTAAGTACTTTAGATTTCACAAAAGGTTACTGGCAAAGACAAAAATGGCACTTTCTATACCTGAGGGTTTATTCCAGTATATCCAGTATAAAGTGTTACCGTTTGGGTTGCATGGTGTTGTGCTTCACAGGGTGGACTTGGAAAGACATCTGCCCCAAGTTCAGGCAGTAGTAGAGTATATCCGGGCTGCTGGCCTAACTGCGATTGGATTGGAAGAGGCTGAATATTTTGGTTACACTATTAGGAGACTACTTAAACCACAAAAGGGTAAAGTAAAAGCTTTTTCTGGTTGGCCCCGCTCCGTAACAAAGAAACAAGTAAGAGCATGTTTAGGTCAAGCAAGGTATTACCATAGATTCATGCCTAATTTTGCTACAATTGCTAATCATTTAATAAAACTAACCAAGTCTAAAAGTTCAGTGATGGTAAAACCCTGAGGCAGAGTATGCATTTAAAAGGACAGTATACACCATTTTTCATATAACTGCATGTAACAGACACTACTATAAAATAGAATATGCACAGATAACTGATCTAAAAATCCAGTATAAAACCTTTTAAAAACTTAGAAGCTCCAAGTTTAGCACTGTTGATGAGGTTAGGCTGGGACTCCCACAGAAAGGGGCTGGGAGCAGAGACTCCCCCCGCTTCCCTGCATATGAAGAGACAGATTAGACAAACAGAAACCAGCAGTAGTCTGTAAATGTAACAATCCAGACATACAAGTTTCAGTATTATCATTTCAAAGTGTTAAATTCACTTCATGTAGTCAGTTAGATATGTAATCCCAATAGTTTTCATATAGATAATGTCTTGTATCTATATGATGTTATCAGGATAAGTTATTATAGTTAATTGGTAGCTCAGTATATGTGTCTGTGAGATACTGTAGCTAACAGCAAACATTAATTATGTTATATAAGATGAGCATTGGTAGAAACTAAAGTCTCAACAATACTAAGCAAAGAGATGTGAAACATATGCATTCAAATATAAACTAATATCTGAAATTTACTGTATCAAGGTTCGCTTACCAAGCGTGGAATAAGGATATGTGAGGATGAAAACGGTAAGCAAGGTTTAAGGTATATGCTTTGCAGAGTTGATCCTAACAGCGGAAGGCAGCCGGTGTGGATGATAGTAGCGTGGCGTGAGCGGAGATGAACGGAGCGGCTGTTGGTGACGTCACCGCCTGTCAGCTGATGCTATGATGCAGATCAATGGAGCCGGAGGAAGAGAAGATCACAGGGAAGACCGGAGGAAGTGTAGATACAGCAGGTAATGCTGCAAAGTAGAGCAAGGGGGTTAGTTCAGAGAATCTCTGACAGGATCTGGATTAGACCGAGTCCCAATTGTCAGTAAGAGCTGATAGGCTAGTAAACAGGTGGAATCCTTAATACCAAGCAAAGGTATAAGGTGAGGACGTGCCTTTATAAAGGATAAGTGAGTTGAAAGAGAGGCAAAATAAATTAACCCTATATTGCATAGGAAGGTTGTTACAGAGGGCCCCCCCAAAATGAACCACTCCGAGGTTCATGGACAAGGCCGGTCCGGATTCCGACGAGGAAATAGCGACATCAACCTTGGGGCAGACAGATTAACTGATGGCTCCCAAGAGTCATCATCGGATGAGTAACCCTTCCAATGGATTAGATATTGCAGCCTGCCAGAAACTTTCCTAGAGTCCAGTATTTTCTCCACTTCAAACTCACAGTCAGGGACAATAGGTACCTGGGGGTAAGATCTCGATGATGTCTTCCTGAGTTCTTTATATGGTTTGAGTAAGTTGACATGAAAAGTGGGATGTATCCTGTATTTGTCAGGGAGGTCCAGTGTCACTGCGTTAGAATTTATAATCCTTTTAATTGGAAATGGTCCAATGTAAAATCTATTCAGTTTCTTAGTTGGTGTACTGAGACGAAGATTTTTTGTTGACAACCATACAAGGTCTCCTATCATATAATTGGGTTCTGGTCCCCTTCTGAGGTCGTAGTATACCTTCTGTCTGTCTTGGGCGATCTTAATGTTATCAGCAAGAATAGAGAAGGTTTCATAAATGCTGTTAGTGGTGTCATTAACAACCGGGCATTGACTGTCATGTTGTGGGTTAACGTGGAAGATTGGGTGAAACCCATAATTCGCGAAGGACGGTGTGGTCTTGATCGTGGTATGATATGCGTTGTTGTGAGCGAATTCTGCCAGTGGTAGCAGTGATGACCAATTTTCTTGGTTTTGTGTCACAAAGCATCTGAGATATTCTTCCAACCACTGGTTCGTCCTCTCCGTCTGACCATTCGTTTGGGGATGGTAGGCAGTACTTAAGCGTTGTTCAATATTTAGAGAAATACAGAGTTCTTTCCACATCCGAGACTTAAACTGAGTACCTATATCCGTAGTTATGGATAGAGGTAAACCATGCAATTTGATGAAGTTTTCAATCAATAAAATGGCAGTTTCCAAGGATGTTGGAAGTTTGTGGAAGGGTATAAAGTGTGCCAGTTTCGTGAATAAATCAACAACCTCCAGAATAGTGTTAAAGTTACTTGATTTGGGTAGTTCCACTATAAAATCAGCAGCTATGTGAGTCCATGGTTTGTCGGGTATGGGTAGTGAAAGTAAATAACCCACTGGCTTGTGTTTTTCAATCTTACAGGTAGTACAAATCTCACAAGATTGTACATAGTTTTGTATATCAGTGAACATGTGCGGCCACCAATAAGACCTTTTTGTTAATTCTAGGGTCCTTTGTATCCCAGGGTGACCTGTGAGGTAAGACTCATGCATGTTTTTGAGAATATTCATTCTCAATGAAGGAGGTACATACAGCTTATTACTTTTATAGTATAAACCGTCAATGTTTTTTGTTAAGTGTTTTGGCAAGGTAGTATCACTTTGTTGTTTATCTTGGAAGTAAGAATCCTCATTAAACGCTATGCCGAGAGTTTCCTGGAAACAGTGTTCTGGTATTATGGTTCCGTAGGGAGTTTGTTTTTTAGGTTTCTCAGGTAGTCTTGAAAGGATGTCAGCTTTGGTGTTTTTTGATGCGGGTCTATAGGTTATGTTATACGAAAACCTTGAAAAGAAAAGACTCCACCTCACTTGTCTGGAAGTTAATGTTCGGTGAGTCTTAAGGTATTGGAGGTTTCTATGGTCTGTATATATTTGTATAGGTATGTCAGTGCCCTCTAGAAGGTGCCTCCAATGTTCTAAAGCTGATTTCATAGCGAGCAGTTCCTTCTCCCCTATGTGGTAATTGAGTTCTGAGGCTGTTAGAACTCTGGAGTAAAACGCAATTGGGTGGATGGGTTCTTGAGGTGAGGGCCGTTGTGAGAGTATGGCTCCAATGGCATAATGTGATGCGTCAACCTCTAAAATTATATTGAAGATTGGATTTGGGAAAAGATAATATTGGTGCAGTAGTAAAACATGTTTTTAAGTATTGGAATACTTCATTTGTTGAATGTGTCCATGAAAAAGGAGTATTGTTTTTAGTTAATTCAGTTAGGGATTTTGTAATGCTTGCAAAATTTCTTATGAATTTCCGGTAAAAATTGGAAAAACCAAAAAACCTCTGAACATCTTTTTTAGTTTTTGGAGTTGGCCAATCTTGTATAGTAGAGACCTTGTCATTTTGCATTGATATACCTTGTGGTGTGATGTGGTAACCTAAGAATGTGATATTCTGAGAATGAAAAATACATTTTTCTAATTTCACATACAATTGATGTGCCTGTAACCTGGAGAGTACAGCTCTGACTTGTCTAACATGTTCTTCGATATTAGATGAATAGATCAGGATATCATCTAAATAGATGACCATGGAGGTGTCAAGTAAATCTCTGAATATATCATTTATGTACCTTTGAAAGGTGGCTGGGGCGTTACAAAGCCCAAAGGGCATAACGGTGTATTCATATAACCCGTATCGGGTTCTGAAGGCAGTGAGCCATTCATCACCAGGTCTAATTCTTATCAGGTTGTACGCCCTCCTTAGGTCAAGTTTTGTAAATATAGTTGCACCTCTCAACCTTTCAATTAGTTCAGGAATCAAGGGGAGTGGGTAGCGATTTTTTATAGTTCTCTTATTTAATTCCCTATAATCCACAATTAGGCGTAGGGAATGGTCTTTATTTCTAACGAAAAAGATACCTGCTCCTGCTGGAGAGGTTGAAGGTCTTATAAATTATTTTCGCAGATTCTCATTGATGTATGTTTTTAAGTGTGATAATTCAGATTCTGATAGTGGAAATATGTGCCCGCATGGTATGTCAGAGCCAGGGATTAAGTCAATTGGGCAATCATATGGCCGATGAGGTGGAAGTGATTCAGCCTCTTTTTTGCAAAAAACTAGTTCAAAATCTGTGTACTGTTTTGGAATTTTAGTTTCTGTGATTGCAAGTAAAGGTATATGCGGTAAACAGGTGGACTTACAGTAACTAGAAGTGAATTGTATGTTATTCGATTCCCAAAGTATCGTAGGTTGATGTAGCCTAAGCCATTGCAACCCTAATACGAGTGAGAATATGGGCGATTATAACACATCAAATGTGATATATTCATGATGGTTGTTTTGTAAGGTAACTTTAATAGGAACTGTTTGGTGTGTAATAGGCCCGGATTCTAGTTGTTTACCGTCAATGAGACGCACTAATACAGGCTTTTGCTTTTTAACAAGTGGAATTTTATTTAACAATACAAGTCCCGAATCTATGTAACAAGAATATGCCACAGAATCAATTACAGCTTCAGAGCAGAGGCGGTGGTGGTCCCACTGTAAAGAGACGGGAATAAGACAGTTTGTTTCCTGAGTGTTAGTAAATTTCAAGGTTAACTCAGTGTCTGTTTTCTTACCCTTTTTAACTCTTTTAAGTACTGGGCAAGTAGAGACATCATGTTCCTTTGAGGCACAATACAGACATAGGTGATTAACTCTACGTCTGATTTTTTTCTTCAGGGGTCAGAGGTCCTTTGATGGCCCCTATATCCATAGGTTCCTCTGTACCCTTTGTATACTGGGGTGGTGCTCTTGAGTCATGATATCTGATGTTGGTGTCATGGGAAATCTTTTCCTATTTTCTCTCTCTAATTCTGTGATCTATCTTAATACTCAGCTGCATTAGAGCTTCTAAGTCATCTGGTAAGTCTAATCTAGCAAATTCGTCTTTAATAGGTTCTGATAAACCCAATCTAAATTGACTCTTTAAGGAAACCTGGTTCCAACCGGAGTCCAATTGCCAGATTTTGAATACAGAAATATAATCCTCCACAGCCCTTTTATTTTGTTTTAAACTTCTGAGTTTATGTTCAGCAGTACTTTGTCTGTGTGGATCTTCATAAAGGGAGGATAAAGAGCCAAGAAAGTTATCCAAAGAGTTTATTATTGGACTGTTTTGTGCATAGAGTGAATCTGCCCAAACACGGGGTTCCCCTCTTAAATAAGAAATCATTGTTAAAACCTTAATTTTATCATTAGAAAAGGTTTTAGGTTTTAAAGTGAAAAATAATGTGCAAGCATTAATAAATTGTCTGAATTGTTTCCTGTCTCCACTAAATTTGTCTGGTGGACTAACAGGTGGTTCTGGAAGGGAATCGGTGTGTGTTGTGGTGCTGGAGTCAGGCCTTCTTTAATTATATTTTTTAAGGTCTGATTTTTCTACCTGTAGGTCTCTAAGGCCCTGATTTAACTGATCCACTTTTTGGCCTAAAGTAACCACATAATTAGAGAGCTCCACAGGATTCATCGCACCTTATTTTGTTTTGGGCTTGGTATTCTGTAACAATCCAGACATACAAGTTTCAGTATTATCATTTCAAAGTGTTAAATTCACTTCATGTAGTCAAAGTTAGATATGTAATCCCAATAGTTTTCATATAGATAATGTCTTGTATCTATATGATGTTATCAGGATAAGTTATTATAGTTAATTGGTAGCTCAGTATATGTGTCTGTAAGATACTGTAGCTAACAGCAAACATTAATTATGTTATATAAGATGAGCATTGGTAGAAACTAAAGTCTCAACAATACTAAGCAAAGAGATGTGAAACATATGCATTCAAATATAAACTAATATCTGAAATTTACTGTATCAAGGTTCGCTTACCAAGCGTGGAATAAGGATATGTGAGGATGAAAACGGTAAGCAAGGTTTAAGGTATATGCTTTGCAGAGTTGATCGTAACAGCGGAAGGCAGCCGGTGTGGATAATAGTAGCGTGGCGTGAGCGGAGATGAACGGAGCGGCCGTCGGTGACGTCACCCGCCTGTCAGCTGATGCTCCGATGCAGATCAATGGAGCCGGAGGAAGAGAAGATCACAGGGAAGTCCGGAGGAAGTGTAGATACAGCAGGTAATGCTGCAAAGTAGAGCAAGGGGGTTAGTTCCGAGAATCTCTGACAGGATCTGGATTAGACCGAGTCCCAATTGTCAGTAAGAGCTGATAGGCTAGTAAACAGGTGGAATCCTTAATACCAAGCAAAGGTATAAGGTGAGGGCGTGCCTTATAAAGGATAAGTGAGTTGAAAGAGAGGCAAAATAAATTAACCCTATATTGCATAGGAAGGTTGTTACAGTAAACAAGCGTATATATCTGACTTTTTGGAGCTTGGTTAGGAAGCTGAAAATACGCACAATGATACTAAAAAAAATAAGCAAAACTAAACATTGTTACAAAACACTCCAAGATAGGCTATATAAATGGATAATCTACAAAACATTTTCTGCAAAGAAAAATCTGGTATACAATGTCCCTTTAATGACATGAAAATGCCATTGTGTGATGACCCAGTTTTAGTCACTCCTGATTTTACAAAATAGTTTTTGGTACAGACTGATGCATCTAATGTAGGTCTAGGAGCAGTACTGTCTCAAGTGCACAGGGGTGAAGAACATCCTGTCCATACTTAAAGGGATACTAAACCCAAATATTTTTCTTTCATGATTCAAATAGAGCATGCAATTTTAAGCAACTTTCTATTTTTTCTTCTCTCTCTTGCTATCTTTATTTCAAAAGCAAGTATGTAAAGTTTAGTACAGCATGTAACAAAAGATAATCCAGACGATGCTTCTTAATATAAAAATTAACTTTTAATAATGCTTAAAAACAGCAAAAAATAATCTTATATAATAGGGTAGAAATACAGGGGCAATACAGACAGGTCTGACGCGTTTCAGCTCAGTGGAGCCATACTCATAGACCTCTGTTGTATTACCCTAATGACCACCTTATATACAAAGATCCTAAGATTCAATCAGTGACCGCCATTTGCTGCTCAGTATTATATCTAGGGATATTGTGAAACTTAAAGAGGCAGAATCGGAACACCGGTTAGTAATTCACCAAGTGGAGACGCATATCAGAAACTCTGTGGCTACTCACTATACTGTTGTATACTGTTGTAATCGATTATTATTTAGTGCTGTGTGTATCCCAGTGCTGCAGGTCTTACGTGTGACTTGATGCTATTGGTCACTACGGCAACGGTAAACAATTCTGGTGATTGGCCGATTGCCCCCCACGTGAGAGCCCTGTACAGTTCCGGGTTCTCTACCCGGCGTTGTGTACCGATGCGGCATATATATATATATATATAATGTGTGTGTAATCAATATTTGGTATTTTCAATCACAGCTTTCATGAGTCTTGGCATGCTTTCCAACAGTTTTTCACGTTGCTGACTTTATGCCACTCTTAGCGCAAAAAATTCAAGCAGCTCGGCTTTGATGGCTTGTGACCTTCCATCTTGATCACATTAAAGAGCTTTTCAATAAAGTTCAGGTCTGGAGATTGAGCTGGCCATGACAGAGTCTTGATCTTTTGGTCCTCCATCCTTATCTTGATTGACTTGGCTGTGTGTCATTTAACATTGTCCTGCTGGATGTTGGGGAACATTGTCAGAAAAGAAGGAAGCAAGTTTTCTCCCAGGATAACCTTGTACGTGGCTTGATTCATGTGTCCTTCACAAAGATAAATCTGCCCGATTGTAGCCTTGTTGAAGCACCCCAGATCATCATGATCTTCCACAACATTTCACAGTGGATGAGAAACACTGTGGCTTTTAGGCCTCTCCAGGTCTCTGTCTAGCCATAAGACTACTTGGTGTTTGACAAAGCAGGAAATTGGACTCCTCAGAGATGACGACCTGAAATCGGGCAGATACTAAGTTAAAACATTGTTATTGTGTTTAAAATTGAATAACTTGTTTTTCTTTGAAATTCAGGGTCAGAAAACACTGTATATTTTGATATTTTGTTATTTTGACAAGTTGTCATTTTCTGCAAATATATGCTCTAAATGACAGCATATATATTTGGAATGCTGTTAGTAGTTTATAGAATAAAACAAAAATATTCATTTTACTCGAACACATAACTATAAATGGTAAAACCAGAGAAATTGATCATTTTGCAGTGGTCTTATTTTTTTTTCCAGCTCTGTATACACACATTGAAATGTTTTAAAATCAAGGAAATGTCTAACTTAATGTGCCTTATTCCCCCTAGAGTACTTTGTGTGACATGCAAATACATGACTGATGATATACATGACATTGTTGATGAATGAAATCACAAGTGACATCACCCTACAGTCAATGGGTGCATCCTAACTTCTGCCTCACACCCTGCTCACCTTCGCAATCCAAATAAACATTACACACCAGTTTCTTTTTATCATCTTTTTAGTCCTCCCTCCTCAAACACAGTCTTTTAAATCTCTTTCCACCTCCTCAATATTCTCTATTCTCGTCACTCTTACACAGCTTCCGCTGCACCCTATATTCAGACTGCTTCACACCCTCTTATTCCTCTTTCCTTCACATACATATCCCTCCTCAGAACCTGTCTTTTACACAGAGCCTCTTCTGTATACTCTCATCCCTTCTTTTACACATAGCCCGCCTGTTACCCTTAATCTCCCCTGTGAGATTCTGTATTCCAGAGAGCTTCAATACTTTCTGTAGAAGCCAGCTCTCATCTCTGTCACTTCCAGGGTCTGTTGTTTCTTAGAGAATTAAAGAGGCATAATACCAAAATGTTGATGCACTTGATAGTAATGCAGCATATCTGTAAAAAGATCACCTAAAAACCTTTTAAAGATATTTGACAACAAAATTTCTTCAACAGTCACATCCCATTGTAAAGGACCTTGCCTCAGGACTTGAAAGGGAGCATGCATTTGGCATGTACAGGACAGCACATTTCCCTCCTCAGTTTAATTAAGTTTTTACTGTGAAATCTCATGAGATTTCGATAAAATCCCATGAAATAACAGTAAAGCAAAATGTGAACTCCACACTGAGTCTTCTGACAGACTCCAGTATTGCCACTAGTTTGAGAATGTGCTTGAGAAGAGAAACTCTGCTGAGCGTGTCAGGTGGTGACATAACTGAGAAACCTGCACTTTTCCAATACGAAATTTAATTTTAATGAAATAACTTAAAAATAATAAGTTCTAATTTTCAATCTACCAAAGCGTATTAGATCAAGTGATTAGCTATCCACACGCTACATTTCATGAAAATACATTTAGCTATGTCTGGTGTAGTATTGACCAAAATCCCAATTACATTTTTTGTCACAAACAGCACTACATTATAAAAACGACTTGACAAATTTAATTGTAATTTGCACATACTAGTAATAGCTGCAAAACTGCCCATTACATTTTTTTTATTTCAAAATGATGCAACTTTGAATAATGGAATTTAAACAGAAACTTAGTTTAAACTAAAACTATAGCTGATACAGTGGCAATGCTTATTTTTCTGCAAATATTCTGATCATTACTTAAACGGACACTGAACCCAATTTTTTTTCTTTCATGATTCAGATAGAGCATGCAATTTTAAGCAACTTTCTAATTTACTCCTATTATCATTTTTTTCATTCTCTTTGTATCTTTATTTGAAAAGCAAGAATGTAAGTTTAGAAGCCGGCCCATTTGGGGTGAACAACCTGGGTTGTTCTTGCTGATTGGTGGATAAATTCACCCACCAATAAACAAGTGCTGTCCAAGGTCTGAACCAAAAATTGTCTGGCTCCTTAGCCTAGATGTCTTCTTTTTCAAATAAAGACAGCAAGAGAATTAAGAAAAATTGATAAAAGGAGTAAATTACAAAGTTGCTTAAAATTGCATGCTCTATCTGAATCACAAAATAATTTTTTTGAGTTCAGTGTCCCTTTAACTGACAATAAAGTCAGCACCCTGTTGACTGACATTTTAATGAAACCATTGGCCTTTTAGAAGTGGGGGTTGTAAGCCCATATTCTTGTAGCTAAGCCCATGAAACTCAGTCTTTCAGAGAAAGCATTAAGGGATGTGAAAGCTCTCAGGCTGAGGCTAATGGATCAACAACAGATGTTCAGGAAAACAGAAAAAAAAACATAAGGCTCAGGGGTGTAAGAAAGAGAGAGGTAAATAATCAAACATTCATTTGCAACAACCTAGGATCAGGTTGGAGGAAGATGACATTTTTGCTTTGAAGAGAATTCAGGATTACTGATAAATAACTGTGCGTGCAATATACAGGGAGTGCAGAATTATTAGGCAAGTTGTATTTTTGAGGATTAATTTTATTATTGAACAACAACCATGTTCTCAATGAACCCAAAAAACTCATTAATATCAAAGCTGAATAGTTTTGGAAGTAGTTTTTAGTTTGTTTTTAGTTATAGCTATTTTAGGGGGATATCTGTGTGTGCAGGTGACTATTACTGTGCATAATTATTAGGCAACTTAACAAAAAACAAATATATACCCATTTCAATTATTTATTTTTACCAGTGAAACCAATATAACATCTCAACATTCACAAATATACATTTCTGACATTCAAAAACAAAACAAAAACAAATCAGTGACCAATATAGCCACCTTTCTTTGCAAGGACACTCAAAAGCCTGCCATCCATGGATTCTGTCAGTGTTTTGATCTGTTCACCATCAACATTGCGTGCAGCAGCAACCACAGCCTCCCAGACACTGTTCAGAGAGGTGTACTGTTTTCCCTCCTTGTAAATCTCACATTTGATGATGGACCACAGGTTCTCAATGGGGTTCAGATCAGGTGAACAAGGAGGCCATGTCATTAGATTTTCTTCTTTTATACCCTTTCTTGCCAGCCACGCTGTGGAGTACTTGGACGCGTGTGATGGAGCATTGTCCTGCATGAAAATCATGTTTTTCTTGAAGGATGCAGACTTCTTCCTGTACCACTGCTTGAAGAAGGTGTCTTCCAGAAACTGGCAGTAGGACTGGGAGTTGAGCTTGACTCCATCCTCAACCCGAAAAGGCCCCACAAGCTCATCTTTGATGATACCAGCCCAAACCAGTACTCCACCTCCACCTTGCTGGCGTCTGAGTCGGACTGGAGCTCTCTGCCCTTTACCAATCCAGCCACGGGCCCATCCATCTGGCCCATCAAGACTCACTCTCATTTCATCAGTCCATAAAACCTTAGAAAAATCAGTCTTGAGATATTTCTTGGCCCAGTCTTGACGTTTCAGCTTGTGTGTCTTGTTCAGTGGTGGCCGTCTTTCAGCCTTTCTTACCTTGGCCATGTCTCTGAGTATTGCACACCTTGTGCTTTTGGGCACTCCAGTGATGTTGCAGCTCTGAAATATGGCCAAACTGGTGGCAAGTGGCATCTTGGCAGCTGCACGCTTGACTTTTCTCAGTTCATGGGCAGTTATTTTGCGCCTTGGTTTTTCCACACGCTTCTTGCGACCCTGTTGACTATTTTGAATGAAACGCTTGATTGTTCGATGATCACGCTTCAGAAGCTTTGCAATTTTAAGAGTGCTGCATCCCTCTGCAAGATATCTCACTATTTTTTACTTTTCTGAGCCTGTCAAGTCCTTCTTTTGACCCATTTTGCCAAAGGAAAGGAAGTTGCCTAATAATTATGCACACCTGATATAGGGTGTTGATGTCATTAGACCACACCCCTTCTCATTACAGAGATGCACATCACCTAATATACTTAATTGGTAGTAGGCTTTCGAGCCTATACAGCTTGGAGTAAGACAACATGCATAAAGAGGATGATGTGGTCAAAATACTCATTTGCCTAATAATTCTGCACTCCCTGTATGAACCATTTTTAATTTGAAGACCTTACCATAATTTTTAGACAAGTGGTACAAATAACAAATTAAACCGATGTATTGATCTTCTTAAAATGCATTTGAATTTCTGGTCCACAGTTCTGCACCAACCGTCTACTTTTTGTTTTATGATTTATTTATTTTTTATATGCAATCTGCCTTTAAATATTAAAGCAAAACTATACCAACTCATTAAGTTGAGGGCACATTTCACAATTTGATGAAAAATTAGTTATTTTACAAACCTAAGATTGCATTTAATGTCTGAGAGTTGTTATAAGTTTTTTATGGTACCTTAAGCTCAGAATTGCATTGTTAATGAAAAAAGGTTAAAACAAAACATGGCAACATACATTTGAATTATTTTGCTGTAAAATACCTTTACGAATTGGTGCAGTGGTACCAGGGCTCAAGTGGTGGGGGCAGGGCCGCCACTAGAAATTTTGGGGCCCCTGACTTAACCATTGATCAGGGCGCCCCCCCCATTTGACATGTGCAATTTTTGACCAAGTGACTAAAACGTATATGCACTTTATTCTTAAGTGTCTATTTAAACTTGGAAATGTTGTAAAGGTAGTAGCATACAGACACACTCATACACTGAAACACACACACACTCACACATAAGGATTCACATCTAGACACTCTAGCAGACATGCAAAGAAACACACTCAGCCCTTGTTTACATTGACCTGACAAGTAATGAGGTAGACTACAGTTTTGTTAAAAAAGGAGATTTAGAAAACAAAATATGGAGTTCTGATTATCTTTTTGTAAAGGAAGATGCCAACTAAATGATGCCAACGGCATGCAGTGGCTGAAAAGAAGGGCCCTGAACTGTCTAAACAATAATTTAAAGGTTAAATGGTGGATTAGGTGACTTCCGGAAAGGTCTCATTAGTCTCAAAGTCTGTAGAAAGTTGTGAATAATCACTACATACACACACCCTCACTGAGACATCCACCGAATACACAGACATACATACACACACTCACAGAGACATCAACAGAAAACAGACATACACACCCACCCTCACAGAGGCATCCAGAGAAAATACACAAAGACAAACATACAAACACCCATAGAAAAAGCTCAAAGACATATGCACACACCCTCACAGACATCCACAGAAAATGCACAAAGATATACACACCCACCCTCACAGATAGACCCACAGAGAAAAAAAATGCATACACACTCCTAGAGAAACAAACCAAAGTACAAAGACATAAACACAGACACCCACAGAAACACTCACAGGAGGGAACATTTATGCACCGTGCATCCCCTAAATCAACAGTGTGTGTGACATGCATGATAAAAAAATTCAGACATTAAGAGATCACTTTTGAAATAATCATATTTGTAATTGTGCGAACAAAAATAATTCGGTGAATTCAAAATTGAACATTAATGATCTGGGTAGATGGCTAGATGAAGAAAAGCACTTTTAAAAGGTTGACATATGTTTGTTTTTTCCCCAACCAAGAGCACCACTTCAAATATAGTGTACAAATGTTCCCATCTGTCAGCTGTACTTATGGATTTTGAAAATGCTGTACTCTATATGGTCTTGGTGGAACCATAAGCTGTGGTACTCATTTCCTATCTAAGTTAATTTAATTTATAACTCTTTATTCCATATTCTATATTTTATAAATACACATCATAAACTTAAAGGAATAATGATTTGGAGATAGATTTATTATTTTATTTTATATCTAAATGTTTTATCTATGAAGAACATATTTAATGTGTAATTCTTCTTTGAAATAGTCTATTTTATTTATTATCATTCGGGTTGATTGACACCCCCTGCTAGCGGCCACGAATCTGCAGGGGGCGGCATTGCACAAGCAGTTCATTTAGAACTGCTTGTACTTTGTTAAATGCAGACAGCGTATGCTGTTGGCATTTAGCGATGCAGGGTAGACATGATTCGCTATAGCGAATTATGTCCGCCCGGGGTATGATAAATCTACCCCTGTCCCTTTAATTTATTCACTTCAGTGATACTTTTTCCCGCTATGGAATTGGCTTCTTTTAAGTGGGGCAGATCTGTTTATAATGGAAACTGCTACATTTTTGTCAGAATAAAATTGAATAGTATGTTTTTTTTTAATTAAAGTTTAATGCATGGCCTTAAAGGAACAGTAAACAATTGCAAGACAGATCAGAGTGTGTTGAACTTTCACAAGAATAAATGCGTCTCTTAAAAGGGCCAAATTCCATGAGCGTCTTCCTTCTCCCGCATTTGCATCCTAACAAAAGATCTAAATGCCCACCCCTAGTATAAAGTTATTTTTTTAGCAGTTGTTATCCGATAAAGCCAATTAGGTACATATATGTAGCAGAGTTGGCCTTGAGAAGTCCGCAGGGTGCGTTTCATATTCTGACTATTAGAAAGTGCTCAATTTCAGAGCTAAATTACATGAAAAGGGGGAAAAATTAACAAGCTGTTTTACAAAAAAACATTATTAACCCCTTAAGAACGTGACTGAACTTTCTGTTGGGATTGCATTACTAATGGCTATTTCTGGTGTCCTGGAGGGAGGTATTATAGCACTATTATAAACAAGAAAACCCTTAATGACCAGTGATGTACAGGGTACGTCATGGTCATTAAGGAGTTAACAAAATGTTTTTAAAAAAATCATTTAAAATCCATACATTTTCTTCAAAAAAATGTATTTGCAAGTTATTAAAGGCATTGACTCTGATGTGCATTACTTATAAGGGCTGATTCAATTATTTGTATCCATTTTTAGATTTGAATGTTCGGGTTTTTATGTTGTGCATTATTAGCAGTGATTCTTGGCTACAAGGAATGACCCAAATCCTAGTCTCAGTTCTGTAATCTTTCTCGAACAATCAAAT
This sequence comes from Bombina bombina, assembly GCF_027579735.1. NCBI lineage: Eukaryota > Metazoa > Chordata > Amphibia > Anura > Bombinatoridae > Bombina > Bombina bombina. The sequence goes on from NC_069499.1 coordinate 533,415,841, forward strand.
ATTGTAGATTAATTGAAACAAAGAAAATGTTGCACTAGCAAACCAGTGGAAATTAACATGGAGGAGAGCTAAACATGGACCCTGATTCACTAAGCATGTCAAGCTGGGAAAGGTTGACTTATAATTAGGTGTGAGCCATATGCCATTTCCTATCCTTTGAAATTGATAGGCTTCTTAGGACTTCCATTTCTTATTCTTGCCCATACTGCTACGAGTGGTATAAAGCACTAAAAAGGCCTTTAAATAAATGTAAAAAACACTAAGGTATTGTGTCTTTGTGTGTGTGTGTATATATATATATATATATATATATATATATATATATATATATATATATATATATATATATATATATATATATATTGCACACATACATTATAGAATGCAATTAAAAGTTGCATGTGACACTAAACCTGGATGCCAGGGCCTAATTGTAAGGCTCCTGGGGCTCCCTGGCACTGGGATAATAGCTTTTGGGGGATAGGAGGGGGAAAACTGGCAGGTAGTTATGTCAAATACAAAAATGAAATCAGCTCTGAATGGAAAATATGTCAAGTAAAGTAAAGATGGGGACTTGAAAAACGAGTAAATGTCATGGGGAATAAATATGAAAGTACTGCTTAGGAATTCACAAAATCACATTTTAGTAATGGTTAACAGTTACTATATTGTACAAATTTAAAACTACTGTGCAGTCATGATTGTGGGCCTAAACAATAAATCCAAATGTTTGCTCAGATTAATCTTAGGCTATATATGCTTAAACTGTACCATATAATTATGACTTTTTCCCAGAAAGCAATATGTTTGCATTTAAAACATAAACGTAAGAAAGTAGTATATAGGTTAGCTCTCTAGTTCATGCAAGGTGAAATTTCATTATTTAATTAAATAGACTTTTACAATGACATGATTTGAAGTGTTAGAATTTTAAAATGATATCTAAGAATACAAGGAAAGTGTTAATTCCTTTTCCTGCTTTTCTCTTGTAGGTGTTTTTCTAGGTCTGACCACCTTGCTCTACACATGAAGCGACATATCTGAGGACTTTGAAGAGAAAAATGATTGTTTAGTATTGGGAATACCATTGAGTAAAAGTGGACATTCTTGGTTATGCCCATAATGTTGCAGCAGGAGAAATAGAACATTGCCACATGTAAAAACTGTACACAATTTCCATATTGATTATTCACATGCCGTCACTTGCTCACTTATAGAAGAGGATACTGTCTGTTATGCCCTGCTCACCAGTCTAATTGAGAGAAGACTGGAAGAATTTAGAATGGATGAAATCTTGGACAGATGTGTCCAATTTGTCTCTGTTAGTATGGAAAATAAAAGTAAGACTTCCTGCAAGTGGACAGAAGTGATAGTGGGCTCTGAAGAACTCACTTTATTGCAACTCAGAAGATCTAAAATCTCACCTTCCAGTTGCATCTTTGTAGCACTAAACCTTTAAAATACATTTTAAAAAAAAAGTTGGATTTTTGAACTAGAAAACCAAATCCCATGAGTCTTTTGGCTTATGTTTCAGTTGGAACACTCCTAATCTAGAAAACTCCTAATTCAAATAAGATCCTCATACGGTTTGGGTCCCCTTTGGTTTTGCCTCTTTATTGGAGTTTCACAACCCTTTTAACTCAATGCCATAGGCCTTACTGGCACTAAAATAGGTGGAGTCACAAAAAAGTAAACAATTTCTGCAATTGTTTGGTCAATATTTCACTAGGACTAATGGATGGAGGGACATAAATAGAAAACTTCCCACACTTATTTATTTTTTACTTCTGTTGACTGTAGCACATGGTATGCACTAGGGACTTCTATAAGCCGCTATCACTGACTGAAATGGGACCTTGTTTATTGAAACTGGAGTATCCCCGCCACCGGTGTGTGCGCTTCCAAAGGCTGAAGACCTCATCATTTTTCACAATGATCTATTTTAGTTCTAGTTTATTGAAAGGCTGATTGGGAAGCCTTGTACGATTATATCCTCTTCATGGACAAATAACTGGTTTAACTCCATCTAGACTATTTTTGATTGGATTGGACCAGCAACTTAGGCTTGACTCCTAACTAATGGCTGTAAGCCTTCTTCAACTGAACTTTCCAAATGTTCTTGTTCATTGACTTTTAAACCTAACAATATAACTAGTTAGAAATGTAATGTTATTTCCAGAGCAGCTGCATTTTTTACTAAATCTTTTGTTTAAGTGTCTAACAACGACAAAAAAAAACAACCAAATATGTACATCCATACAACATTGGATATTGAAGAACACCTTAAACTAAATTGACTTTGTAAGACTCTACCTTTGGTGGTTTAAAAGCAGATACTTTGTTTACCAAGGTCAATATAGAATTAGAATTCTCTTAACAATAAGAATATTAAGTAAACAAAGCTTTACCATCTATATAGTTCATTGGTGTTAGTTTTCCACAGGGTTGCAGTTGATATTACAAGCAGTATGTCCATTTTGACCTCATATTGGTAATATCAGGGATTAAAGAAGAACATCAATTTGCCCACGTGAAATCCTTTACATTCTAGATTTCAGAATCAATCAGGATTAAAAATATCAATGTACATACAATTTGCATCCGCTATTAATTAATTTTCACTTCAAAGGCTTCCTAGCCAACCATATCAAGCGGTCAATTCAAGTAGGTGTGGTGGGGGACAGGTTGTATATTTTGTATATTCTGGGACCACCCCTAAGCCGCCAGTAAAATTGCACATTTGGTCCCATGGTGTCTAGATGAAAGCAGCTCTCTTACCCCAGCCAGCTGGCCTCTTTTATCTTGTTTTGACTCCTTGACTGTTAAAACAAAAAAAAAATTAAAAAATTAAAAAAAAAAAAGATAAAAATAATAAAAAGAAAAAACTGTACTAAAAAAAATCACAAAAACACAAAACACCTTTAAATATTTGGGACTTAAAACAGAATGAAGAGATCAATGAATGAATAGCCTTGGCACTTGTGGCATGAGCCTTTAGCTGCTGGATTAGCCTATTACCTTTATTATAAGGCCTATCTGTCTGCTAAACCGTTTTAAACTTCCCTTTCTATTTGAGATGTGGAACATGCATATTGAAGGCTAATATTCTTTTCTTGCAGAATATTTTGACCTCTCATTTCATTGTTGATAAAGATTTGACATTTTATAGACTCTGAGACCAAAACCTAACCATATTTTAGGTGATGTAAAACATCTTATTAACAATGGAGGAAAGAAAATGTTTGATTCCAAAGATTTAAAAGCAAAACATACTTATATATACCTGAAGCACTGCTTGTCGACAATCCTTGTAGTCCTCTGCTTCTGCATATCAATATATATAAAAATATATATATATATTTTTCCTAATTTGTATGGCCATTCTGATGGATTTTTTATTATGGTGATAAATGCCAAGGGACATTCATACACCAGGATTCATAAAACCTTTATAATAAAAGGTTTTTGGTTATATATTTTCAATTAAATAAAATTAGCAATTTAGAAATGAAATAATTATTTCACACCCCAGTCCCCTCAAAGCTCAGAACTATAGAAGATATGCACAGGGTTTTTTTTTTGTTTGTTTGTTTTAAATATCTTTACAATTTGCCAAAAAGAAGATACAAAGAATCAAGTAACTACTACTAATTTCACAAATAGTTTGAATTTAATCAAGTTTTCTTTGTGCCCATTGCAGAGTCAATCACAAGTTTTACCTGTGTTATGATAATAGGTAGTTTCAGTTATTACAGCCTTTTATTAGCCACAATGAAACATTTCTTGTCATAACTTAGAAATTATTTTACTGCTGTTGCACAGTGCAAGATGGAAAAACAGGACAACCTAAAATAATCCCGCAAGTTCAGGAGAAATTAATTTATTTTAGCATTTTTATAATGATTCAGTTTCTTACAAGTCATAAGTGCTGCCTTGGTATATAAAAATCACAATATATAAGATTAGTGCATGCCATAGTACAGGAGGTAGTCAACTCCAGCCATCAGTAACTGAATTACAGATTTTAAAGCTCAGTCTAGTTGAACGTGTTAACTAAATGATGTCAATATGATGAATACATTTGTAGCGAAGCCTGATAGCCTAATCTCTTGATATGCTTTAGCGACATGAGTTGGCCACTCCTATTGTAGTACAGGGAATAATTCAAGTATTTAACCTGAGTTTTATGTTTTGAAGCCAAATGTACTTCTATTCAAAATGTTATTTATAAGTATACACCATTTGCCCTAGAAATCTCTTTCCAGACTAAGATGACCACATTTACCTAGAGATTAAATAATATAGTCTATCCTCTATGAACAAGAAATACAGTACATGATATACAACAGTTGATAAGATTTTGTCTTCACTTTTACTAGATTAATATTATATAGTATTCATTTCCAGTTTACTGAATTCTAACTGTTTACCTCCAAAACTTTTCTATGTCTAGTCTTAAACTATACAGGGTAGTTTTCTCAACTTTTCTTGGCTCTCGAAACATGCCATTTTAAAGCAATTTGAATTGTTTTATTGCAAGTTTAAATGCTTCTGAAAAGAGGAATTGCTTCAAAATGAGTTTCACAAAACCTTACTTTTTAATATGATGTGCTCCCTGAGCTGTTTCATGCACTTTGTAAGAATCTGCTTCTCTTAATGTGAAATTATACCCATGAGAATATGTACTATGGAGTGAACAAAATCTGATTTTCATTTCCATTTTCTGCCTTTTTTTTTTTTAAGTAATGTTTATATGTTATATTTTTAAGAAGTCCTTTCTTAGTGAATACAAAAACAAACACTAATGGCATATACCTTCATTTAACATTAGTAAAAAAGTGATGCTTTTAATATATTTTGAAAAATATTTTGAATCATTGACACATCATATTATTCTAAGTGAGTTTAGAGTCTTAAATAGTAAGCTTTTATACCTTGAAACTCTCAGGTAAAGTGCTAGTAATTTAGTGAGGCATTAATTTATCTCTTCGGTAGTGTGTCTTGGAGCCTTACTCTGACCAATGATAGTAACATAACCCCAGCTGTTTGCACTTCACAAACAGGAGTGTATTTTATTTCCAAAACCTGTATATCTGCTCTTATCTTTGTGACCGCAGTTACAATTTCAGTATTATGCCGAAGGCAGTTCTGTGGAATTAAAGAGTGCTTGCTCATTTTGGCTTTTATATAAAAATGTATTTGCCAAAAATAAGTTAAAGACGACACTTAAATAAAACCCATATTTGCTAGTATCATTTAAATATTCTCCATTCATTCATGTACCCTTTAGTTTAAGTTTTAGTTAGCTGGAAAAAAAAGTGGTAAACATTGTAGTCTGGTAAGTTTTCCAGTTAATACTGAAGTAGACCTTCCTTTCTTAACAGTTGGTAACATATTTCCTTGTAGTACATAATACATATTGTGACTGCCTATGGATGTGCAACAAGGATCAAATTACATACTGTAAAACATACGTAAACCTTATGCATATCTTCTATTCATAGTCTGACAGAATATAGGGGTGGCTTTATTGCATCATCTTATGCTCCCAATAAAATATTGTACTTTAATGGCCAACCATTGTGCTGAGGAGCTAATGGGATTATACAATAACAATCCAAGTAGTTTTTTCATCTTCTTACTAGTTTCTCCCATTTCCCTTTCCCATTGGTTCTCTCCTCACAAATTTTGTAAAGGGAAGGCTGTCGATGTATTAAGGATTCACTCATTGCTTGCTGGGGTCTCTAGACCCCTTTCCCTCCCTATTCCAAGTGTAATCTTGAAAATGATCACTTTAAGATCAAGCCTAGTGTAGTATTCAATAAATGTTGCACTTTTTCAATCTTGTATTGAGAACAGGGGTTGAGAAGATGGAGACCCTCTGCTTCCCGCCGTTGAATGAAAGAGAAGAGTGAGTGTGTTCTTTGGTAATTCCCTTATTGGTAATTCTTGGTAAGCAGATATTTAATGAGTAGGGGGTAATTCTGCTGCCTTATTTTCAGCCCCATGAGTGGAGTTATCTAGTTAGAAATTTAGAAGCCTGAAGCTATTTTCTTTTCCAATATCCTGTACAATACCAGGATGAACAGCAACGTTGTCTGGTATTGTGATGGTTGAACCAATTTTAAACACTCCTTTTCAGGCCTATTTTTGTGTGTGCAAAAAGTTTTAAAAAAAAAATAAAATATGGAAAATAAACTGAGAACCATTCAGAAAAAAAGTTATTACTTAATAAAAACTGGTTATTATGGTTTTAATTTTTTTTATAACAGTGATAATTTTTCATAAGTAGTTTTGTTGTCATTTCTAATCTATACATTATATCCAGGCTGCCTTGAATTCACAAATTCTGTAACCATTTGCGAAAAAAACAACAAAAAACTTTGCAAGACATTTAATAATTATCATTTATGCAGAACTATTTAATGATTCCAAAAATGTATTTGCAATGATGAAACATTTTGTATATGTACATTATTTTAAACATTACCATGTTCAGCTTATATCTGAAGAAAAGAAAAAAAAACTTTAGAATGTCACTTGTTGATTTATTATGAAGGGTTATCTTTCTGTAGTAGTCTAAATAATATTAATAAACATTCTACCACAATAGTGTAGAATTGGGCTTGGATTGGATAGCTTGGCTGGCATTGTATAAATAATAATAATGAAGAGACTTCTGAAGACATACTTTTAATTTTAATGGTTGTCTGAATGTCAAAAATGTTAAAATAGTACTGTTTTGGCAGTTTACTTCCCTCTAATCTCATAAAGGTGTCTTGTTAATCTTTATAGTACACTTGTAGTAGGTCCTGCTAGCTATCAAACATACATATATTATGGTCTGTTAATAACTTGTTACACAATGTTAATTTCTGAGACCCATCTAATCTGCATTAATAGAAAGAATAACTGATTTACAGCATAGCCTGCTATTTACGATCTGTGAAAAACAAGATAATTCACTAACTGTCACAATAATTGGGTAAGATTGGATCATAGTTTTGATTAGTTTCTTACTCTATTAACAGTTTATGGTCTATTTAACTAAACTGTATACATCTTGCAATCTAACATGATATTTCATGAACAAAATCGTTCTGGATATCTCACGTTTTTGCCATTGTTTTTATTTGAATTTGTCATTTTAGAGGATTTCTCTTATTTAAAAAAAAGAAAAACTAAATATATTGTTGTTTAGTAAAATTCTGAATGCTTCTCAGATTTAAAAAAAACAAAAAACAAAAACACTGCTTGAAGGAATTTAATTTTGCACTATAATTTTTGTGTTTGTTCTTTTTCTTTTTAAAAACTTTATTTATTTTTTTGGCCAGGTGTGTCGAACAAGTGCTTATGGAGAGACCCTCAATTATATTCTCTCAGGCCTTTTATGGTATTTCTACTATATCCCAGAAATGCCCAATTTATAGCTCTCCTTTCAGAATTTTATTTTTTTTAATTTAATTTTATTTGGTTGCTTTTTTTTTTTAATTTTTTTTAAAAATCTTTTTATATATGAATATATTATTTTGTCATTTTTTTGCTGTACAAAAGTCTTAAGAATTAAACAAATATTATTTGTATTATATGATGGTGGTATGTTAATGTTACAAAATTATTAATGAAGAAAAAAATTTATTTTTGTTACTGGTCTGTTTCATAATTCTTTTTTAAATTGGTATATTGTAAGATATCTATGCAAAAATGTTATGTGACGCATTTTTATTTAAGAATGTAATATGTGTAATAAAAAGTAGAATGTGTTTGGCCTGGAAATGATTAAACGCCTCTTGTGCATCATTTTTTTGCTGTTGATGAAAATGTGCATGCAAGGTGTTACTATTTTATTTATTTGTTAACTGTACTAAAATTGTGTTATTATATGTAATATAAGTCCAATATATGTTTAAAATTAGTCTTTAAGTGCTATTCAGCAGCATCAATTTACATATATTTTTGACGCAACATTATATTTACAGGGATATTAATGTCAAGCATTTTATGTTACGTTCATAACTGTGCAGCAGATAAACATAACCTTTTTTATGCAAAAATAAGTTAAAAGTGATTACATTTATATGTAAATTATCATAGAATGTATAACTTCCCCACAGTTTAAAGCATAGGGACAAGCTTTGCCAAGCATCAAATCAAAAAGTAGTTTTATTATTATTATGACAATAAATGCTTTACATTTAAAAAAACAAATTTTCCTTCCTAAGATAGGGAGAGTCCACGGCTTCGTTCCTTACTGTTGGGAAATACAACACCTGGCCACAAGGAGGATGCAAAGACACCCCAGCCAAAGGTTTAAATATCCCTCCCACTTCCTCATTACACCAGTCAATCTTTGCCTGCCTGCTTTCTCTCACTCGAGTCCATGTCAGGAGCGCTGCTATAAGACCGTCACACTTGAGAGGTTGTGTTCTGTTCCACAGCATGGATCCTGGAGGTAAGATAGTTTAAATTTTTACACATAAAATGCTATAACAGGGTCACAGTGTGGCTCTATTATACCTTGATAGGATCCAGGGTTAATATCCTCTGAAGGGGGTTTATTGAACAGTTGGGGTTAATTAATCAGTGTATTAATTATTTACATGCTGCGTTGTGTGATTTTTTTTTTCCTGGGCTGATAGACTGTGTGTGTTTGGCTAGAACAAACAGGTTTCACTTTTAAGCTTCACTTTCGTTTTTGAAAGTGTTGTACAGCTCCTATTACTTGCTGTACTTGTAATAACAGGGGAAGTACTGTCTTGCACTCCATGTGACCGGGTGTGGTCTATGTTCATTTCCTCCATTCCTGCTGAGACTTGAACCTGAGAAGAGCATTTCCTCTGTTAACTGTCTGGGTCTAGGAGGTGGTGAGTGCCCCAGCCACTGGGAGTATAAAGGTGTAGTCTTTCTATAATAAAAACATTTTTATTTGTGTCCTCCTGTGGGTATAACCTGAGCTATGGACGACTGACATGTTAGAAGGTACTCCTTTTGTACTAAACTATACCTGTTTATATTGTGAGGAGGCTGTGGTTTTCCCGCCCACTCAATTATGTTCCACATGCCTTAACACCATTATAAAGTCTAAGAAGGGAGACAAGCCTGCTAAGACTCTTAGTCCCTATGAGCCGTCTACCCCTCAGGATTCGGCGTCCCGTGACGTGAGATTACTACCCTTGCTACATTATCCACTCCACATGCAGTTCCCCATAGCACATCTAATCCTCCATCCGGGGGGGCCTTCTTGCGGACTTTGCCGCGCAGTTAGAAATGGTGCTGTCTGAGGCCCTCAGTGCATTACCTCGCTCTAACAAACGCACGAAAAAGGTTACACATAGCTCTCTTGACCTGGGGTCATCTAAATATTTATCGGATTTAGCTATTATGTCCCAGTTATCCGATGATGAGTTAACCTCTGTAGCTTCAGAGGGTGAACTTTCTGGGTCGTTCTCCTTAGCATCTCAGCCTCCTGCTGCGGAGGAACCATCCATTAGATTTAAAATTGAGCATTTGCGTTTTTTTGTTAAAGGAGGTTCTGCCTACGTTAGAGGTTCCAGAGGCCGCGCTGCCTGAAGAACCTATGATACCTAAATTAGATAGTTTATGAAGACAGGAAAGTTCCTTTGACTGTTCCTGTGCCGGTTAAAATAGCGAACATTATTAAGAACGAATGGTAAAGAATTGGTTCTTTTTCCTCCTCGTCTACTTTTAAAAAGTTGTTCCTGGTCCTGTACTCAACTGGATTTGTGAGGCTATCTATATATGGTGCTATCTCTATGCTTGCTAAATGTGCTACTATACCTCTTGAAGATAGTTCTTCATTTAGAGAGCCGATGGATACTAAAATGGAAACCTTTCTGAGAAAGATGTTTCAACATACAGGATTTTTGTTTTAACCGGCGGCTGCAGTTGCCGGAGCGGCTACCTACTGGTGTAACTCTTTGTCGGAACTCATTGAGGTGGAGTGTCCACTCGAGGATATTCAAGACAGAATTAAAGCTCTGAGAATTGCTAATTATTTTATCTGTGATGCAAACATGCAAATGTATTTGCCTAAATGCAAAGGCCTCTGGCTTTGCGGTCCTAGCTTGTCGGGCGCTCTGGTTGAAGTCTTGATCTGTTGATCTGTGGATATATGTCCAGACTCCTTTCTCTTCCCTTCAAGGGAAAGATTTTGTTTAGTGCAGGCCTGGACTCCATTATTTCTACAGCTACCGGAGACAAGGGTGCCTTCCTATCGCAAGATAAGAAGAACAAGCCTAAGGGACGACATGCATGGAAGATAAACTTGAAAAAGAGTTCTCTTATCCCAAGTACCAGGGTGGAATTCCTGGGTACTATAATAGACTCCATAACAGTAATGTGTGTCTTAGAGGTAGAGCTTCAAGCACGGACTATTAAATGTCAATTACAATGCTATGGCAATATTATATCAAAAATATAAAAATGTTGAAATATAAAATAAAAATAAAAAAACAGTATTTATTCTATACCAATAAGTAAAAAAAAATATATTAATATATCAATTAATAAGGGACGTCTCCCTGTTACGAGTAAAATCACTGTTGCAACATAAACAGTAGCAATTTAAACTAGTCAATCTAGTATACAAATAAAACGTGTCTTGTGTCTAATAATCATTTGAACATCTGTGGATATAAATCAACTAACAAATCACACTATGGATGAACTATTGTCCACCTTATACCAAACAAAAATAGGGATTCAGACAGTCATACGTTGTGTATGTGCCAATCTTCGGTTATTTACAACCGTGGATACAAAGTACCTTACACCTCAGGCCGAGGTGTGTATAAAGATGTTAATATGTAGCTCCTCTTGGCGGGCTGATCCGCGTCTAGGAGGAGGAATAAGTTGAAACTCCTGTCGATGTATGCCGTAACTCCTCTCGGCAGTCTTTTCCGCCTCTAGGAGGAGAGGTAAGATGCGACTCCTGTTGGTCCAATCACTTGCTGTCGTGATATCAGGATTATATGCTGGAAAGTCTATTAATTGTTGAAAGAGGATACTGTAGCGCTACAGATGACAGGCTGACCTTTGCATTTAGGGATTGAACGCGTTGAAGTGCCTATTTAAAGCACCAAATTGCACCTTCCCTCTTGTTTGGTCGTCTTTTGGCCTCAAAGATTCAGCAAATATTTTGACGATTTAGAGCTGGCACAAATCACTACTTGATTGAAGTAGAATAAAAGTCTATGCGTTTTTCCCCAGACTGAGCTTTATCAAGACTGATATTGCTCTGTCTAGCATAGTCCATTTAAAAAGGCCTCCCTTTACTCTCATTGGTGCTCGTTATTTTAAATTTAAGGTGGACAATTCGTTGAGTAAAATATTAAGGTGGACATTAATTATATTTCCTTCTGCAATAGTGATTAACTAAATTTCCACAATTACTCGTAGTAACAAAATCATTAATCATATATAATCTTAAAACAAAAATTATATAGATAATATAAAAATAAGTAAAAATGATTTGTATTGCCATAAGTAAACATATTACTTCTGTTCACAAACTTATAAGATGATATTAATCATTGGTATTATAACCTCATACAGGGATGGTCTATAATGTTATACACATAGATTTTAAGGGGGACTCTCTCTAATAACAATTCTTATATATATATATATATATATATATATATATCAGTGACGTGCAGTGACGTCAGAGGCTGGTGAGGCAGTGGCTAGGATACACCTTCATTCTTTAGATATCCTTTGTTGAAGAAATAGCAAAGCACATGGGTGAGCCAATCACATGTGGTATCTATGTGCAGCCACCAATCAGCAGCTACTGAGTATATTTAGATATGATTTTCAGCAAAGGATATCAAAAGAATGAAAAAAAATAGATATTAGATGTAAATTGGAAAGTTATTTAAATTTGCATATGTGATTGATATGGGTTTCATGTCCCTTTAAATGGTGTCTTGGAAAACTGGTCAACTTAGTAAACATCTGATTTTAGTCTAAAAGGATTGTAACAGAAACTCTTGCCAGATAACACAAGACTTGCTCTGATTATGAGATCTAGAAATCCATGCCCATTAAAATATGTTTAAAACATACTTTTTACTTTAAAGGGCCATAATACCCAAATGTTTAAACACTTGAAAGTGATGCAGCATAGCTGTAAAAAGCTGACTAGAAAATATCTCCTGAACATCTCTATGTAAAAAAGAAAGATATTTTACCTCAAAAGTTCCTCAGTAGCCACCTCCCATTGTAAAGGATTTCTAAGCAGCATTTTAGTGTGTCTGTCCTGGGACATCTGAAGGGATGAGCATTGTGCACTCTCATCTTATTTCACCAATCAGGTAAAGGAAGTTTACAATGAAATCTCATGAGAGTCAAGTCAAATCTCATGAGATCACAGTAAAAGTTCATGACCTCAGCACTGCTGATGCTGATTGGCTGCTGTTCATTTCTTCATTTTTTTTAATTGTTTTACCTGCAGCTGGGAGCAGTTGAGTATAACATTTTACACAGAACTTACTCTGCTGAGCTGAGGAGATTGTGAGGTAAAATATCTTCCTTTTTTACATAGAGATGCTCAGGTGATATTTTCCTGTCAGCTTTTTACAGTTATACTGCATCAGTTTCAAGTGATTTAGCATATGAGTATTATGTCCCTTTAATGCTGCAAATTATGCTTATAGATTCTTTCATTATTCAGTAAATATAAAAATGTCTTGATCCAGTGGCGGCTGGTGAAATTTAAAGATGGTGGGGCGCTTGGCCACACCATCAGGTGGCACTATCAATTCATTAATTAAATAAATAAAAGGTAGACAGAAACACAGAAAAGCACTCGGGGGGGGGGGGGAGAGGGAGAGAGAGACAGGGGGAGAGAGACACAGAGGGTTAGAGAGAAAGAGAGAGAGACACAATCACACACAGAGGGTTAGAGAGAGAGAGAGACACAATCACACACAGAGGGTTAGAGAGAGAGAAAGAGAGAGACACAATCACACACAGAGGGTTAGAGAGAGAGAAAGAGAGAGACACAATCACACACAGAGGGTTAGAGAGAGAGAAAGAGAGACACAATCACACACAGAGGGTTAGAGAGAGAGAAAGAGAGACACAATCACACACAGAGGGTTAGAGAGAGAGAAAGAGAGACACAATCACACACAGAGGGTTAGAGAGAGAGAAAGAGAGACACAATCACACACAGAGGGTTAGAGAGAGAGAAAGAGAGACACAATCACACACAGAGGGTTAGAGAAAGAGAGAGAGACACAATCACACACAGAGGGTTAGAGAGAGAGAAAGAGAGACACAATCACACACAGAGGGTTAGAGAGAGAGAAAGAGAGAGACACAATCACACACAGAGGGTTAGAGAGAGAGAAAGAGAGACACAATCACACACAGAGGGTTAGAGAGAGAGAAAGAGAGACACAATCACACACAGAGGGTTAGAGAGAGAGAAAGAGAGACACAATCACACACAGAGGGTTAGAGAAAGAGAGAGAGACACAATCACACACAGAGGGTTAGAGAGAGAGAGAGAGACACAATCACACACAGAGGGTTAGAGAGAGAGAGAGACACACACAATCATACACAGAGGGTTAGAGAGAGAGAAATAAAGAGAGAGAGAGACAATCACACACAGAGGGTTAGAGAGAGAGAAAGAGACAGAGACACAATGATTCAATCACATTCAGAGGGTTAGAGAAAGAGAGACACAATCAGAGGGGGGGGGGGGAGAGGGACCAACCCCAACCCTAAGTTCCACTTACTAATGCCTCTCACTGGATTGGTTCAGCCCAAATAGGACTGCCTCAAATAAGCAGTTAATGGGCCATGCAATGATCTTAACCACTTTCATCCAGTAGGTGGCGCAGCATGTTGTGTAATGGTGGGCAGACCTGCTTGTGCCTCTCCATTGCACAACATGTAGCTGTGAAAAAAAAAATGCTGGTGAAAAAAAATACAATTTTTTTTTTAAAGCCAATAAAAAAATATATATTTTTGCCCATATGAGAGGTGAAGCACTGCCTCACCTGCCTCTAGTGACTGCACATCACTGATATATATATATATATATATATATATATATATATATTTATTTTAATCTTATATAGAACCTTGAGATAAAGTTTCTTCAAGAGAGTATCTATAATGTTGTCATTACATCCAACTCTGGAAATAGAGAATCCATTTTATATATTAGTTCTGCTTCCATTTTTAACAGGTGTGCTTCCTTATTACCCCCTCTCCAATTTGGGATCAGTTTCATTACACCCCAAAATTTCAAATCTTGCACTTTGTTATTATGTATCTCTCTAAAATGTGTGTACAAATGAGTATTTAAGTTACCCCTATCTATGCATGAGAGATGCTCCCTGATTCTTTCTCTGTGTCCTAGTGGTCTCTCCAATATAGAATTTTTTACACAAACATTCAATTATATATATTACATATCTGTCTTTGCAACTTATAGTTTCTTTGATATTTAATTTAAACTAATTTGTGGGTGACATAATACTTTTGATCTTGCTGCTATGTTTACATGATCTACATCCAATGCATGGAAAAAATCCTTTGAGAGGGTTACCCAATAGTTTACTTTCAACACTTAATTTTTTATGATTTAATTTCACTGGGAGCTAGCAAACTTTTTATTTTTTGCTTTTTTATAGATTACATTAGGGTTTTCAGAGATTAGCTCTCCTATTATTGGATCAGTTTGAATAAGATGCCAATGTTTTTTGAGTATTTTAGTAAAATCATATTCTGTATTAAAGTCTGTAATAAAGGAAATATTTAATTTTAACTTCTTTAAAATATTTTCCTTTTTATCTTTATAAATTAGATTTTTTTCTCTCTTTTATCTACCTCTTTTTTTTTCGCTTGTAACATAATTTCTGAACTATAACCCCTTTCATTAAATCTTTTTTCTAGAATATCTATCTGTTTCTCATAGTTTCCAATTTTAGAACAGTTTATTTTTATCTTTATAAACTGGCCTTTTGGTATATTATTCTTCCAGCGGCCCAAGTGGCAGCTATCATAATATATAAAATTGTTTGCATCTACTGCCTTAAAATGAGTTGAGGTAACTTATTGTTGTTCAGAGACATCTATCGCTAGATCTAGAAAGGTAATGTGAGTTGGGCTGTATTGATTTGTAAAACTCAGGCCCATATTAACATTCATGTCTTCCAGAAATATGTTCTTCTTCTGTTTGTCCTTGCTATACAAATATCAAATCATCAATATATCTTTTATAGAGCATGAGATTCGGACCCAACTCATGTTTGAGAAGAATATCTTCCTCCCAAATCTCTATAAAGAGATTGTCATAGCTGGGTGTGAATCTCGTGCCCATCGCTGTCCCCTTTTTCTGCAAATAGAATTGGCCATTGAAGAAAAAATAATTGTTGATATATTTTATACTTTCAATAATAAATTCCTTTTGGATATCTCTTAAATTACGATCCCTATTTATATATGTACTTATTGCCGTTATGCCTAGATCATGATCAATGTTTGTGTATAATGATACATCACAAGAGACTAATATGCAATTGCTCTTCCATTCTAATTGTTCTAAGCTGATGGAAGTTGTTTTACATAACCTTGAAGATACCCATCTATATATTGGGACAAATTAGTGGTAAGAGATTCAATACCCAAGATAATGGGTCTTCCGGGTGGATTGGTAGGGTGTTTATGTAATTTAGGTAGAAAATAGAAAATCTGTATTTTTGGATATTTTCATGTGGGATCCAGTGCTAGTTTTTGATATGTATTCAAATCTCCCAGTAGCCTATCTGCTTCTAAGATGTATTTGACTTTGTCCATTACTACTATTTCTAACAAACCAGAGACGTTGCAAGCTAATTTCGGCATGTCTTGCCCTCCGGACCTCCTTGAGTCCCTCTGTGGCTGAGTGTCAGGAGGTGATTGGTCTCATGGTGTCCTGCATGGACATCATTCCTTTTGCCAGGTTCCGTCTCAGACCTTTACAACTGTGCATGCTGAGGCAGTGGAACAGTGATCATTCAGATCTGTCTCAACAGATTGTATTAGACAGCCGATCGAGAGAATCACTCTCTTGGTGGCTCTGTCCTGATCATCTGTCCCGAGGGACATGCTTCTTAAGACCATCCTGAGAGATTGTGACTACAAACACATGCCTATCCGGATGGGGAGCTGTTTGGGGTGCCAGGAAGGCACAGGGGTTGTGGACTCGGGAGTCCTCCCTCCTGATCAATATTTTGGAACTACAAGTAATCTTAAAGGCCTTGAAGGCTTGACCATTTCTGGGTTTATCCCAGTTTATCAGATTCCAATCAGACAATATAACCTTGGTGGCTTACATCAACCATCAGGGGGGAACGCTTACATCAACCATCAGGGGGGAACGAGAAGTTCCTTGGCGATGAAAGAAGTATCTCAGATTCTGGAGAGGGCAGAGGCCCACAGCTGTTCGCTGTCAGTGATCCACATTCCGGGTGTGGACAACTGGGAGGCCGATTATCTCAGCAGGCAATCCTTCTATCCAGGGGAATGGTCTCTCCATCCCAAGGTGTTTGCAGAGATATGCAGCAAGTGGGGGACGCCGGTGATAGATCCCACCATCTCAATACCAAGCTACCCAGGTATGGGTCGAGGGATCCCCAAGCGGATCTAATAGATGCACTAGCAGTGCCCTGGAGGTTCAAACTCATATCTTTTCCCTCTATTACCGCTTCTTCCTCGAGTGGTGCCCGCATCAAGCAGGAGCGGGTATCGGTAATCCTGATTGCTCAATTGTGGCTGTGGATCTAGTGGGGATGTCCCCATCTCCTTCGTGGAAGTTACCTTGTCGCAGAGACCTGCTAATACAGGGTCCATTTTGTTCATCAATATCTAGATTCTCTGAGGCTGACTGTGTGGAGATTGAACGCTTAGTCTTAGCCAAGAGAGGTTTCTCTGAGAGTGTCATTGATACTCTTATTCAAGCTCGTAAACCAGTTACTCAGCATATCTACCACAAGGTGTGGAGGACCTACTTATTCTGGTGTGAAGAGTGTGATTTTTCCTGGCACAGACTTAAGGTTGTCAGAATCTTATTTTTTCTCCAGGATGGGCTGGATAAGGGCCTTTCTGCTAGTTCTCTGAGTGGACAGGTTTCGGCCCTGTCTGTTTTATTTCACAAGAGACTGGCTGAGCTTTCAGATATGCAGTCCTTTGTTAAGGCTCTGATTAGGATCAGACCTGTGTTTAGATCTGGGGCTCCTCCTTGAAGCCTATATCTTGTTCTTCGGGTTTTGCAACAGGCTCCGTTTGAGCCTCTGAATTCCATTGTCATTAAATTGTTATCTTGGAAGGTTCTCTTTTTATTGGCTCTCCCTATCCGAAAGGAAAGGAATTTATCTAGTAAGCATACATATTTTAATATTTTTTGAATTGCTTTATTTAAAAATAATGTACACACAAAAGTGCAATGCAGATAAACCATATTTAAGCAAATACCTTTTACATAGTCTTCAAAAATGTATAAATACAAATTCAATGGCTTTATTTATTAGTTTTGTTTTTTACTGTTTCAACTACCTTAATGTGTATATATATATATATATATGTTTGTGTGTGTGTATGTATGTATATATATATCTCCCTCAGTTTATGCCGGGGTTAGGTTCCAAAAGGAATGGTTGTAAATCAAAACCATTGTAAATTGAAACCCAGTTTATAATGTAAGTCAATGGGAAGTGAGGGAGATAGGTTCCAGGCCCCTCTCAAAATTGTCATAAGTAACACCTAATACATTATTTTTAAAGCTTTGAAATGAAGACTTTAAATGCTAAACAGCATTATAAACGGTATCAAATAATCACACAACACAGAATATATAATTAAACTAAGTTAAATTAACAAAAACATTTGCTAAACAGCATTATAAACCTAATAAAAATAATCACACAACACAAACTTCACTTGCATTTTTCTGCAAACAGTTCTTTCTATGAATTCCAATCTGGACTGATTTATAGACAGGAAGATCTTGTTCCTTTGAAATCTGCTCAATAGCTCAGGTCTGGTTAAACTGATAAATTTCAGCTTGCTTGGCTTTGCTGCAACACAAGCGGACAGCTCCACCTACTGGCTATTTTAATAAATGCATTGCTTCTCAATGCTTTTCAATAGCAGTAACAT
Organism: Bombina bombina; assembly: GCF_027579735.1. Classification (NCBI taxonomy): domain Eukaryota; kingdom Metazoa; phylum Chordata; class Amphibia; order Anura; family Bombinatoridae; genus Bombina; species Bombina bombina. The sequence goes on from NC_069499.1 coordinate 533,434,018, forward strand.
GACTGGAAAAAAAGTTGTTATTCTGAAATGGTGTAAATTGAACCGTTGTAAAACGAGGGCCACCTGTGTGTGTGTGTGTGTGTATATATATATTATACTCCGGAAGGGGCAAGTAGGACACCTCTGTTCGATTGAGGTGTAGAGGGCCTCAGTTAGGTTTATTTTGGAGCGCAATCTCGTTCTGAGCATTTAAAGTCACGGTATCATTTGATTTATTTTTTTTTATTTAATTTTGTCATTTTGGTGGAATAAAATAATTTTGTCCCTATTGACAAGTGTTTGTTTATTGTGTCTAGAGAACCAAATTGTGCTACCTATACAATTTTGTGCCTCATGTTTTGATATAACATTGAAATGTAAAGAATTTTTTTTTTTTGTTTCTGAGCCTAATGTTTCTCAGGATGATGCTATCCAGGCTATGCCACAGTTTTCTCCTCAAATGTCTCAAGCATCTATGGCATCACATACAGTGCCCTGCAGTTCCTCTAATCCTCCTGGAGGAGTTTATTTGCCTGCAGATTTTGCTGCACAGGTATCTTCTGTGGTATATGTTTTTCCTGTGTTGGGAAAATGCAAGAGGAAAATGAAACATTCATATAGTAAGTTTGCTGTTCCACCTTCTGCTACGCAGCTTGCCCTCGCTCATAAGTTTGATGAGGAGGATACATTAGTAGCCTCTGAGCTACCAATGTATCGGATAGTATAATTCCTTCATCAGTGTAAAGAACTTCAAGCTGAAGTTATATGTATTAATGGATCGCAGCTGCAGATTAAATAAATTATTTTAGTATAAAAGTTTGTATCACTATACTTAGGACATTCACTACGATAATAGATATATATATATATATATATATATATATATATATATATATATATATATATATATATATATATTGGAATAGCAACTAAGCATTAGTTACTATGCAAGTTATGAGTTTAAGCAGTAATAATTTTATTTAAACCTTACTGCAAGATTATCTAATGGATGTTTGGATAACAGACTCTCATTTATAATTCAGTATGATTTAGTTTTAAAGTATCACCTTTTGATAGTTGAATGTTCAATGTTATAATGACAAAAGAAATATTCAGATAGAATCAGTACCTGAGTTCACAATTGAAATTTCCTTTTGAGATGAGAACCTCTCTAACTGCAACAGCGTGGATCAGTTTGAAACTGTTGCAGAGACTTTTCAGAAGGCTTGGAAGAGGAGTCAGCCCATGCGTTGCACTCAGAATAGCAAAGAAGAATGCTGACGTAACCAAACAGAGATGGTAAACTTGTTACAATCTGTTACAGAATATTTTGGTAAGTTCAAGCATAAAGGAAAATGACAATTTGATTAGCAGGTCAGACAGGATAACGGTACAAATATCAGAAGCGGGTCTGTCTGTACTTGATGACAGAGCGGCAATAAATATACAATGCGGCTTCATAGAAAGTCACTGAATAAAGTTTTATAGAATTCCTGCTGGTTAAACAAATCCAGAAGTAGGTGATATGATTAAGTTTGAACGGTACCTTAAGAGAGTTGCTGAATCCACTTTAGTTGATGAAAAACTACAGTTTCCCAAGGAAAGATTCACTTTTAAATTCCAATAGGAGAGAGCTCAGATTCTCAGTAGTTGCTGGTAGGCACTATGAAAACAATACTAAGCACAGGTTCTAGGGTGTGTCTAACTTTTAAAGGTTGCTGAAGTTGTTAATTGATTGAAGGGAATTAAAGGAACAGTAACCAAGTAGTTTGTACTGCTTAAAGATCAGTCCTCCTGAATCCATGACAATCAGATACTGAAGAAGTAAACTTCAGATTTGAGCTTGAAAACCTTCGTGTACTATTAAAGGAGAGGTATTAGCTACTTTGGACGACTCCAATACTTCAGTCATTGTCAACCCTAAGAAATCTAGTAAACTTAATAAATACTAGCTTGGTGTCCTCCAGCGATCGGCCCCCTTGGTCCGCAAAATCAGCAACAGAGTCTTGCTCTTTTCCCTTCTGCGATCTTGGGGAAGTTTGTGTTGGGATACAAGCTGTCTCTTCTTCTGTTATATTGCCATGCTCACCTTTGAAGGTTCTCACGAGGGAGTGAAAGTGTGTCTCTATCATGTTTGCCATCAGTTGCAGTATAGCAGTAGCGGCAATCTCCATTGCGGATACTTTGCAATACACTGATAGTTTTAAAGGCGCTTCACTCTCTTTAGATATATAGGAGTCAAGTCGGTATATATAGCTCACTGCGAGCTTTACCCAGCTTCCTTGCAAACTGGGGGGTTTGAGATGGTAAATGGTGTGAGGCCGCACCGTCGAGCTCTGTCGGTCTGATTAGGATCATCCAAGTAAAATAGCATCTCAATTTTTGGTATTGACGTTTTCTAGCAACACTGCTCAATAAGTATGTACAACTTCTGTGAAGGATGATAATTTATAAATGAGATATTCCATATATAAATCTTATATCCAGTGGAACTCTCTTGTTTTGCGTCTTAGTGTGGCTGCATGACATATCATACCAAAGTGGTGGTTCTTCACTATATAGCAAAACAGTTGTGGCTCTGCATAATGAATCAAACAGTGGTCACAATATATAAAACACACAATCCTTGAGGCAGGATGACCTATTTTCTTTTCACCATTATACATTGACTGATACTATCATGTCTAAACGGACCATTTATCAAGCTCCAGGTGAGCAAGTTATCAAGTAGAAAATCTGTCCCTGTGCAATCACCATGTAGCAAAATTTAAGACTGCAGAAATGCTCTGTTGTTCAATCCAGCCCCCTGCTCTTGTGCAACCAATTGCATGAGAGAAGGGCCTGTCAATCACCCTCACCCTAACAAGCGAGTTGGAGTGATTTATCTCTGCCACATAGAATAAGAGACTACTTCTTAAATTTGTGGTTGCCGACTCGCTCATGCCAGCCTGAACTGCAAGTTCTAAAAAGATCACATTAACTTGAAAGAATGCTTTCAAAAAAAGAAATGTTAATAGTTTATTTTCATCAATTAACAAAATGCAAAGTTATTGAACAGAAGGTAAATCGGAATCAAATCAATGATTGGTGTGACCACCATTTGCCTTTAAAACAGCATCAATTCTTCTAGATACACTTGTACACAGTTTTTTCAGAAACTCGGCAAGTAGATTGTTCCAAACATATCAGAGAACTAACCACAGTTCTTTTGTGGATTTAGGTAGCCTCAGTTACTTCTATCTCTACAAGTAAACCCAGACAGACTCAATGAGGTCAGGTTCTGTGGGGAAAATACCATCACTTCCAGGACTCATTGTTCATCTTTACACTAAGATTGTTCTTAATGAGTTTGATTTTATGTTTGTTGCTGCAGAATAAATTTGGGGCCAATCAGATGACTCCCTCATGATATTGCATGATGAATAAGTATCTGTCTGTACTTGAGGAGACCATTAATTCTGACCAAATCCCCAACTCCATTTGCAGAAATGCAGCCCAAAAACCATGCTTTGCTGTTGCCTGGAGACATTCTTTCATTCTTATACCACTCTACAGCCCTTTGGTGAATAACTTGCCTTTTGCTAAAAGCAAATATTTCAGATTTTGACTCATCAGTCCAGGCCACCTACTGCCATTTTTCTGCAACCCAGTTTATGTGTTTTAGTGCATTGTTGTCGGTTGGCCTTGTTTCCACGTCAGAGGTATGGCTTTTTTGACATAAGTCTTACATAAAAAACACTTCTGACCCAACTTCTACATATAGTAGATGGACTATATCCCTACAAAATCCCTGAGTTTATGCAAGTTTACCTAGAAGAATCAATGCTGTTTTGAAGGCTGTTTTGATGGTCACACCAAATATAGATATGATTTAGAATATATATATATATATATATATATATATATATATATATACATACATACATACATATATATACACAAAGTTCCATTTGGAAACGGCACACTCCAATCAAACAGCCACCTGGTGCACTGCCAAACACATTTACAGCAAACAAAGTGATGAATCCAACGGATGGTATCCATACTCCACAGAAACTTCACACAGCAGGCACAACAGTATTTTCAATCCGTTTTAATAATACAAGGTGAACCAAATGTTTTGGGTTTCACAGGAGCCTTTGTCAATGGTAGCCAAAACGGACATAACAAGCAGAACCGGAGCTAACACTTAAATACCCACTTCCCCCAGTGTAACAACCAATCAGCCAGCCCAAACGGCACACACCCACAAACTGCACAATGTATTTATTTATGGGGTTGTTTCCCCTGGTGCTTGATTCTCATCTCCTTGATACCGATTGGTATAGAGGGTTTTGAGACTCGGCCTGCTCTATGGTATTATCCCATTTGTATTATCATGAGTGATAGGATTGAAGATGTGACCTTGTAATTATGTTCCCGTTTTCTGTCTATGTATTATACACTTGTTTATACACGTAGTCACATTTGACACATTTCTGTTTATTTGCTGTCAGCCGGCCGCGGGCGGCTCCGCCCACATCCCTCACCTGGTTTGTTTACACATTGCCTTATGTTCTGGTCTCTACGACAACCGGTATCGCTGACGTCACTGGGGGCGGAGATGGCGTGATGACGTCACTGACATCTGGTTAAGCTATCATTACTGTTGATATGGAGCCTTGCGCTGTTTGTGGGTGTGTGCCGCTTGGGCTGGCTGATTGGTTGTTACACTGGGGGAGGTGGGTATTTAAGTGTGAGCTCCGGTTCTGCTTGTTATGTCCATTTTGGCTACCATTGACAAAGGCTCCTTTGAGAGGCGAAACGTTTGGTTCACCTTGTACTATTAAAATGGATTGAAAATCCTGTTGTGCCTGCTGTGTGAAGTTTCTGGGGAATACGGATAGCATCCGTTGGATTAATCACTTTATTTGCTATATATATATATATATATATATATATATATATATATATATATATATATATATATATATATATATATATATATATATACATACATACAAAACACGGAAGGGGACTGCACTCTCAGACTGGACTTGGTACATATCCCATGACCCTGCATCATGCTCAGCCATGGGAGCTAATAGCACTCTCAGGACACTGTGCTGTCTCCAGAGTCACAGGCTGTTAACCCAAAACCTCATCTGGCCAAATGGGACAAGCCAAGGTACCACATCAAGGTCTCTTCCTAAACCTAGGTCCCTAATACAGCCATAAAAATGCCAGCTCTCAGTCAAACAAACTAGGAACAAGTCAGGGTTCACAGACTTATGTAATCACCCTAGACATATACAAAACACGGAAGTGGACTGCACTCTAAGACTGGACTGGGTACACATCCCATGACACTGCAGCATGCTCAGCCGTGGGTGCTAATAGCACTTTCAGGAAGCTGTGCTGTCTCCAGAGTCACAGGCAGTTAACCCCAGACAAGTCTGGGTGCAAGGCCCATAGGTAAAATTACTAAATAAATTAATACAACACTTTGAGAAAGTCCAGCACTGGTTTACAAGCTCTCAGCTAAGATTAAAAGCAAAACTGGAAGCGTTAGAGTATATATATATATATATATATATATATATATATATATATATATAGATAGATAGATAGATAGATAGATATGTGTAGATATATATAAAAGAGAGTGCACTGATGCCTTGCAGTATATCAAATGTCAGTTCTCTAATGAGTGCCCTTCAGCTTCAGTAATACCCTTTTAGGCTGTGGGTGGAGGCAAGTCCCACTTCTCTTACAAGTTCCACAAACTTTTATAAAGGCTGCTTGCAGAGAGTGCAGGGGCTGTACAGTGAGATATTTAAGCTATATCTTTCCTGTTTTTCTGGATGACCTGCACTTTTTGTGTTTCAGGGACGTTCCCACCAATTCTAGCCATTATGCCCCAAGTTAGGCAACAAAAAAAATATACACATTAAAAAATAATAATCATGCATTCACCTAGTCTACCTCTATTGCAGCACCGGCCCTGTCTGCGTCTTGTGTGTAGTTTAATGTTAAAGGGACACTAAAATCAAAATTTAAAAAAACAAAAAAAACTTTCCAATTTATTTCCATTATTAAAATGTCAGTCTTTTAAAATGAATGATTACTGATATACCAGCATCAACTGAACATTTGCAAGAGTTCACAGTGTGTACATATATGAGTCTGTGATTTGCTGACGGCTGTCACATGACATAGGGCAGGGAAATGGAAGGAATTCTTGAAATTTGTCAAAATAAAATCTGCAGCTCATTTGAATTCCAAAGTAAATGTTATTGCACTGCCATTTTATTATTCATTTGTTGATTATGCAATTCTACTGTTTTTAATAGTTCTTTAAGACATAACGGTTTAATCACAATCCTTTCTCAACACTTTTTTACAACATTTTTTGATTATTAATTTAAAGGAAATATACCATATACTTCACAAGAGGAAGTTTTCTACTGATCACAAACAAATTTGTTTATTATATATACTCTTTGCAGCCAATTTAGACTATGAGTAGTTAATGAAATCCCAGAAGGCATATTACAAATGCCCACTGTGCCCATAATGCGCTTGTTCTAATCCCTTAGAAAGACATAAACATATTTATATATTTTGTAGCATAGCAAGTTAACAACAGTTATTAACAACTAAAATTGCAATTTCTAAAAAATTTTGGTGCATTTTCAAAATCAACTTTTTTTCCCCCCCAGAATTGGGGGTTTATGATTGTGAACATTAGAAACTCATGCTGGCTATTTCATCTTATATTTACAAAAAGATTTTGCCAAAAAAATGTTACCCCATAGTAGGTATAAAAAATGTGGAGTCAAAGGAGATATTAAGTGGAGGAGAGCATGATGAATAACTCTAACAGGGGCGCCTCTCATGAACTGCCGTTCATGACATTTTCATCATCCTTGTAAGCCCTCCAAATGTTAACGTCTATAACTGCCCATGACTGTATTTATAGGGAAATTTAATACTAAGGGGTTGATTACAATCCTGTAGAAACGTTTATAAAATGATTTATGTACAACAGTCCACATTTTAATGGAGTTTTCTTTAAAAAAATCATTACATTAATTTTTCTAAAGGACTGTGATCATCTCCTAAAAACATTTTATAAGCATAGTATTCCGATTATTCCCTGACACCCTCAATTAATGGGTGCCACCCTGTTAATTAAATCAATCATTTCATTCCAGTGCTGACCTGTTTGCACATGTGCACCAACTCTCCTTCAGATACCTGCAATATAACCTACAGTAGGTTCCATAATGGCAGTGCCCATGATTAGAGAAATGGTCATTAAATGTGTTTGGTGTCCCTTTAAAGACATTTACTGTTATGTTATATTAAGCCTGCATTTGCAAACACCATAGTACAACACAACAGTGCTAAATATAGTAGAATCTAATGAGTGATCTATGTTACTAAATCAAATAAGATGCTTGAAATTTTTTACTACATGAGTTTCATCTTCTTGCAAAAAATCATAAAGGATGGTGTAGTTTTGGCTGTAGCGTTGTCTAAATATTCTTCTATTTCCCAAATGAAAAAAAGACTTTTCACAATTGTAATGTAAAAAATATTGGGCTAATTTACTAACGCCTAGATTTAGAGTTCTGCGGTTGCCGTCAAAAGCAGCGTTAAGGGGTCCTAACGCTGCTTTTGGCCGCCCGCTGGTATTTAGAGTCAGACAGGAAAGGGTCTAACACTCACTTTCAAGCCGCGACTTTTCCATACCGCAGATCCCCTTACGCCAATTGCATATCCTATCTTTTCAATGGGATCTTCCTAACGCTGGTATTTAGAGTCTTGGCTGAAGTGAGCAGTAGACCCTCTACCAACAAGAAAGCAGAAAAAAGTCAGTAGTTAAGAGCTTTATGGGCTAACGCCGGTTTATAAAGCTCTTAACTACTGTGCTCTAAAGTACACTAACACCCATAAACTACCTATGTACCTCTAAACCGAGGTCCCTCCACATCGCTGCCACTATAATAAATATTTTTAACCCCTAATCTGCCGACCGCACACCACCGCCACCTACATTATCCCTATGAACCCCTAATCTGCTGCCCCTAACATCTCCGACACCTACATAATATTTATTAACCCCTAATCTGCCTCCCCCCAATGTCGCCGCTACCTACCTACACTTATTAACCCCTAATCTGCCGACCGGACCTCGCAGCTACTCTAATAAATGTATTAACCCCTAAACCGCTGCACACTCCCGCCTCGCAAACCCTATAATAAATTGTATTAACCCCTAATCTGCCCTCCCTAACATCGTCGCCACCTAACTTCAAGTATTAACCCCTAATCTGCCGACCGGACCTCGCCGCTACTATAATAAATGTATTAACCCCTAAAGCTAAGTCTAACCCTAACACCCGCCTAAGTTAAATATAATTTTAATCTAACAAAATAAATTAAATATTATTAACTAAAGTATTCCTATTTAAAACTAAATACTTACCTGTAAAATAAACCCTAATATAGCTACAATATAACGAATAATTATATTGTAGCTATTTTAGGGTTTATTTTTATTTTACAGGCAACTTTGTATTTATTTTAACTAGGTACAATAGCTATTAAATAGTTATTAACTATTTAATAGCTACCTAGTTAAAATAATTACAAAATTACCTGTAAAATAAATCCTAACCTAAGTTACAATTAAACCTAACACTACACTATCAATAAATAAATTAAATAAATTAACTACAAGTACCTACAATTAAATACAATTAAATAAACTAAACTAAATTACAAAAAAAAAAAAGATTACAAGAATATTAGGCTAATTACACCTACTCTAAGCCCCTTAATAAAATAAAAAAGCCCCCCAAAATAATAAAGGTCCCTACCCTATTCTAAATTAAAAAGTAACCAGCCCTTTTACCAGCCCTTAAAAGGGCTTTTTGCGGGGCATGCCCCAAAGTAATCAGCTTTTTTGCCTGTAAAAAAACCCACAATACCACCCCCCAACATTATAACCCACCACCCACATACCCCTACTCTAACCCAAACCCCCCTTAAATAAACCTAACACTACCCCCCTGAAGATCTCCCTACCTTGAGTCGTGTTCACCCAGCCGGGCACCAATGGACCAAAAGAGGACATCCGGAGCGGCAGAAGTCTTCATCCTATCCGGGCAGAAGAGGACATCCGGACCGGCAGGCATCTTCATCCAAGCGGCATCCTATATCTTCATCCATCCGGAGCTGAGCCATCTTCTTCCAGCCGACACAGATCCATCCTTCTTCCCCGACGCCTACTCGCCAAATGAAGGTTCCATTAAATGATGTCATCCAAGATGGCGTCCCTCGAATTCCGATTGAGCTTGCTTTCTATTGGCTGTTCCGATCAGCCAATAGAATGCAAGATCAATCTGATTGGCTGATTGGATCAGCCAATCCGATTGAACTTGAATCTGATTGGCTGATTCAATCAGCCAATCAGATTTTTCCTACTTTAATTCCGATTGGCTGATAGAATCCTATCAGCCAATCGGAATTCGAGGGACGCCATCTTGGAAGACATCATTTAAAGGAACCTTCATTCGGCGAGTAGGCGACTCAAGGTAGGGAGATCTTCAGGGGGGTAGTGTTAGGTTTATTTAAGGGGGGTTTGGGTTAGAGTAGGGGTATGTGGGTGGTGGGTTTTAATGTTGGGGGTGGTATTGTGTTTTTTTTACAGGCAAAAGAGCTGATTACTTTGGGGCATGCCTCGCAAAAAGCCCTTTTAAGGGCTGGTAATAGAGCTGTTAACTTTTGTAATTTAGATTAGGGTAGGGAATTTTTTTTATTTTGGGGGGCTTTGTTATTTTATTAGGGGGCTTAGAGTAGGTGTAATTAGCTTTAAATTCTTGTAATCTTTTTTTATTTTTTATAATTTAGTGTTTGTTTTTTTGTAATTTAGTTTAGTTTATTTAATTGTAGGTAATTGTAGGTAATTTATTTAATTAATGTATTGCTAGTGTAGTGTTAGGTTTAATTGTAACTTAGGTTAGGATTTATTTTACAGGTAATTTTGTAATTATTTTAACTAGGTAGCTATTAAATAGTAAATAACTATTTAATAGCTATTGTACCTAGTTAAAATAAATACAAAGTTGCCTGTAAAATAAATATAAATCCTAAAATAGCTACAATATAATTTGTTATATTGTAGCTATATTAGGGTTTATTTTACAGGTAAGTATTTAGTTTTAAATAGGGATACTTTAGTTAATAATATTTCATTTATTTTGTTAGATTAAAATTATATTTAATTTAGGGGGGTGTTAGGGTTAGGGTTAAATTTAGCTTTAGGGGTTAATACATTTATTATAGTAGTGGCAAGGTCAGGTCGGCAGATTAGGGGTTAATAAGTGTAGGTAAGGTAGCGGCAACGTTGGGGGGCAGATTAGGGGTTAATAAATATAATATAGTTGTCGGCGATGTTAGAGACAGCAGATTAGGGGTACATAGGTATAATGTAGGTTGTGGCGGTGTACGGAGCGGCAGATTAGGTGTTAATTATGTAATGCAGGTGTCAGCGATAGCGGGGGCGGCAGATTAGGGGTTAATAAGTGTAAGGTTAGGGGTGTTTAGACTCGGGGTTCATGTTAGGGTGTTAGGTGCAGACTTAGAAACTGTTTCCCCATAGGAAACAATGGGGCTGCGTTAGGAGCTGAACGCTGCTTTTTTGCAGGTGTTAGGTTTTTTTCCAGCCCAAAATGCCCCATTGTTTCCTATGGGGGAATCGTGCATGAGCACGTTTTTCCAGCTAGCCGCTACCGTAAGCAACGCTGGTATTGAGGGTTGAAGTGGAGGTAAATTCGGCTCAACGCTCCCTTTTTGGAGCCTAACGCAGCCCTTCAGAGAACTCTCAATACCAGCAATGTTTAGAAGCAGCGCTAGAAAAAAAAGACGCGTAGCTAACGCACCCCTTCGGCCGCAAAACTCTAAATCTAGGTGTAAGAATTTTCAGAGTGTCATTGGTGTTCCTAATACTTACAGCTCTAGATAGCTAAAAGCAAAATTAGTCCTTGTCTTGCTGCCACCTCTCCTTTTTTATTATTTCTCTTTGTCCTTCATTGTAAATCCCTCATACCTTTGAGCTTTATATATAACAAAAATACATATCAATTTGAAAGTGTTTGAATATATACACATTAGAAATCAACAACAGCAATACACAGCTCAAAAGAATGATAGCTTCGGGTTTATTTTTTTAGGGTTCATTTTTTTTCAACTGTCATAAATCCATAAAGGTTATTTTTGGATCTCCTCTTTTCTAGATTTTGCTTGTGTATTTAAGCTAAATACACATTCGGCTAGATTTAGAGTTCTGCGGCCAAAGGGGTGCGTTAGCTACGCGTGTTTTTTTCCCCCCGCACCTTTTAAATACCGCTGGTATTTAGAGTTCACAGAATGGCTGCGTTAGGCTCCAAAAAGGGAGCGTAGAGCATAATTTACCAACACTGCAACTCTAAATACCAGCGGTGCTTACGGACGCGGCCAGCTTAAAAAACGTGCTCGTGCACGATTTCCCCATAGGAAACAATGGGGCATTTTGAGCTGAAAAAAAAACCTAACACCTGCAAAAAAGCAGCGTTCAGCTCCTAACGCGTCCCCATTGTTTCCTATGGGGAAACACTTCCTAAGTCTGCACCTAACACCCTAACATGTACCCCAAGTCTAAACACCCCTAACCTTACACTTATTAACCCCTAATCTGCCGACCCCGCTATCGCTGACCCCTGCATTATACAATTAACCCCTAATCTGCCGCTCCGTACACCGCCGCAACCTACGTTATCCCTATGTACCCCTAATCTGCTGCCCCTAACACCGCCGACCCTATATTATATTTATTAACCCCTAATCTGCCGCCCCCAACGTCGCCGCCACCTACCTACAATTATTAACCCCTAATCTGCCGACCGGACCTCACCGCTACTATAATAAAGTTATTAACCCCTAATCTGCCTCACTCCCGCCTCAAAAACCCTATAATAAATAGTATTAACCCCTAATCTGCCCTCCCTAACATCGCCGACACCTAACTTCAATTATTAACCCCTAATCTACCGACCTCGCCGCTACTCTAATAAATGGATTAACCCTAAAGCTAAGTCTAACCCTAACACTAACACCCCCCCTAAGTTAAATATAATTTAAATCTAACGAAATAATTTAACTCTTATTAAATAAATTATTCCTATTTAAAGCTAAATACTTACCTGTAAAATAAATCCTAATATAGCTACAATATAAATTATAATTATATTGTAGCTATTTTAGGATTAATATTTATTTTACAGGCAACTTTGTATTTATTTTAACCAGGTACAATAGCTATTAAATAGTTAATAACTATTTAATAGTTACCTAGTTAAAATAATTACAAAATTACCTGTAAAATAAATCCTAACCTAAGTTACAATTAAACCTAACACTACACTATCAATAAATTAATTAAATAAAATACCTACAATTAAATCTAACACTACACTATCAATAAATTAATTACATACAAATCCCTACAAATAAATACAATTAAATAAACTAACTAAAGTACAAAAAATAAAAAAAGCTAAGTTACAAAAAATAAAAAAATTAATTACAAACATAATAAAAATATTACAACAATTTTAAGCTAATTACACCTACTCTAAGCCCCCTAATAAAATAACAAAGCCCCCCAAAATAAAAAAAATGCCCTACCCTATTCTAAAATTAAAATAGAAAAGCTCTTTTACCTTACCAGCCCTTAAAAGGGCCTTTTGTGGGGCATGCCCCAAATAATTCAGCTCTTTTGCCTGTAAAAATAAACACAATACCCCCCCCCCACATTACAACCCACCACCCACATACCCCTAATCTAACCCAAACCCCCCTTAAATAAACCTAACACTAAGCCCCTGAAGATCTTCCTACCTTATCTTCACCACACTGGGTATGACTGATCCGTCCAGGCTCCGAAATCCAAGCCCAAGCGGGGGCTGGAGATCCATCATCCGGTTGAAGTCTTCTATCAAGCGGCTGAAGAAGTCCAGAAGAGGCTCCAAAGTCTGCATCCTATCCGGGCAGAAGAGGAGATCCGGACCGGCAACCATCTTCATTCAAGTGGCATCTTCTATCTTCATCCGATGATGAGCGGCTCCATCTTGAAGACCTCCGGCGCGGATCCATCCTCTTCTTCCGACGTCCTAAGTCCTAATGAAGGTTCCTTTAAATGACGTCATCCAAGATGGCGTTCCTCGAATTCCGATTGGCTGATAGGATTCTATCAGCCAATCGGAATTAAGGTAGGAAAATTCTGATTGGCTGATGGAATCAGCCAATCAGATTCAAGTTCAATCCGATTGGCTGATTGGATTGGATAGCTTAAAATTGTTGTAATATTTTTATTATGTTTGTAATTAATTTTTTTATTTTTTGTAACTTAGCTTTTTTTATTTTTTGTACTTTAGTTAGTTTATTTAATTGTATTTATTTGTAGGGATTTGTATGTAATTAATTTATTGATAGTGTAGTGTTAAATTTAATTGTAGGTATTTTATTTAATTCATTTATTGATAGTGTAGTGTTAGGTTTAATTGTAACTTAGGTTAGGATTTATTTTACAGGTAATTTTGTACTTATTTTAACTAGGTAGCTATTAAATAGTTATTAACTATTTAATAGCTATTGTACCTGGTTAAAATAATTACAAAGTTGCCTGTAAAATAAATATAAATCCTAAAATAGCTACAATGTAATTATTCGTTATATTGTAGCTATATTAGGGTTTATTTTACAGGTAAGTATTTAGCTTTAAATAGGAATAATTTATTTAATAAGAGTTAATTTATTTCGTTAGATTTAAATTATATTTAATTTAGGGGGGTGTTAGGGTTAGGGTTAGAGTTAGCTTTAGGGGTTAATCCATTTATTAGAGTAGCAGTGAGGTCTGGTCGGTAGATTAGGGGTTAATACTTTAAGTTAGGTGTCGGCGATGTTAGGGAGGACAGATTAGGGGTTAATACTATTTATTATAGGGTTATTGAGGCGGCAGTGAGGCGGATTAGGGGTTAATAACTTTATTATAGTAGCGGTGAGGTCCGGTCAGCAGATTAGGGGTTAATAATTGTAGGTAAGGTAGCAGCGACATGGGGGGGGGCAGATTAGGGGTTAATAAATATAATATAGGGGTCGGCGGTGTTAGGGGCAGCAGATTAGGGGTACATAGGGATAATGTAGGTGGCGGCGGTGTGCGGTCGGCAGATTAGGGGTTAAAAAAATTTAATACAGTGGTGGCGATGTTGGGGGACCTCAGTTTAGGGGTACATAGGTAGTTTATGGGTGTTAGTGTACTGTAGAGCACAGTAGTTAAGAGCTTTATGAACCGGCGTTAGCCCTGAAAGCTCTTAACTCCTGTTTTTTTTCTGTGGCTGGAGTTTTGTCGTTAGATTTCTAACGCTCACTTCAGCCAAGACTCTAAATACTGGCGTTAGAAAGATCCCATTGAAAAAATAGGATACGCAATTGGCGTAGAGGGATCTGCGGTATGGAAAAGTCGCGGCTGCAAAGTGAGCGTTAGACCCTTTAATGACTGACTCTAAATACCAGCGGGCGGTAAAAACGGCTACCGCAGAACTCTAAATCTAGGCGAATGAGTTCTATTTAGCAAAAGTAAGCTTAAATTAATTGGAAATATACATATTGGCTTATTTGTCTAGCTGTGCTTATGTCCAATGTTGAAAGATTTGTTGATCGGTTGTTTTGTAATGTATACAATCAGCACCCTGCAAGGTGGATTGCACAACAGTTTGCTGAAAGTCAAAATTGTCATTGATTATTCAATTTGATGTAACTTATTAAAACAATTATTACCTCTTTCTGAAAAGCTCAAATTGAGTGTTTAAAGATGTACGTTATAAACTCTGGGAATGCTTGGTTTTAAAGGAACTATAACGTATATGATATTTAATTTATTTTATAATGCTTTGCTATAGTATTTTAAGTCTTGTGATTTTTAAAACCTAGTTTTTTTTCTTTTGCCATTTTTTTTTCTTTTTTTGTGGGGGAAGAAGATTTTGTGTTCATACCAAGTGCATTTTTTGAACTTGGCACTGTTTATATTGCGATGGGGGTTGTGGCGGTTTAGAAGTTAATAGTATGGGAGGTTTATATCGCGATGGGGGTTGTTGGTGGTGTAGGGGTTAATAGTATGGTGGGTTTATATTGTGATGGGGTTGTGACAATTTAGAGGTTACTAAATGTAACAAAATGTAGGGGGTTTATATTGCAATGAGGGTTGGGGCAGTTTAGAGGTTAATAGTGTAGGGGTTTACATTGTGATGGAGGTTGTAACAGTTTAGAGCAGGGGTATCAAGCTTAATGTATATGGGGTCCACTGGCAAAGTGTTCTTCTCCCATGGGATATACTAGGAACTGGAAGTGACATGCACCCAAGTAGTAGCATAAGGTGGGATTTGTATCCTACAACAGACATACATAGTCATCTATATCTTGTGAATGCAAAGTAAAGTGATCATACTGTAACTGTATAACAGCCTAAAAAGGGCATTTATCCAAAATATCTTGAGGGCCAAAGAAGTTAATAGTGTAGAGGGTTTATATTGCGATGGGGGTTGTGGAGGTGTAGGGGTTTTAGTTTGTGTTGTTTTTTTTTGGCAGCTTGGGGGTTAATAGTGTAGGGGGTTTATATTGTGATGGGAGTTGTATCGGTTTAGGAGTTGATAGTGTAAACAAATTTATTAATACATTTAATTAATACATCAATTTGATATTCTTTTAATTGGTATAGGCTGCTGTTCATGTACTCAGTTGTGTATTATGCAATGCACCTGTCTGAAAGGCATAATTTACATTGCACCTTCAATGTAGGTTTTGGAGATCTATAGTGAAACACCTCTTGGCGAGACTGCCTTCACATACTGATTTCGGCACTTTTTAACATTTCACTTGCATTTTTGATCGCCATTGCCACAACACTTAACATCAAGGCCTAAATATCATTGTTTCTATGTTTAACCACCAAAGTATCAAGCATGTTAATTTAAAATGACATAAAACCCACAATTTTTCTTTCATGATTCAGATAGAAAATACAATTTTAAACAACTTCTATTATCTAATTTGCTTCATTCTCATGGTATCCTTTGTTGAAGAAACAGCAATTCACAAATATGTAAAGCCACCAATCAGCAACTTTCCCCTGGATCACTTATATGCAGTGACTTATCTAGATCCCCTAAGCATATAAAATAATTGATGGACTATTCCTCTGCATTGAGTCTCAAGACCACTCCTTGAATTAGTGAGTGAGGATGTGTCCTTTGATTTTAGGTTAGACCATATAAATGCCTTCCTTAGGGAAGTGTTAAGTTCTTTTTACGTGAGTAAGCTTAGCATCCCTCCTAAAGCTAACACTAAGATGCTGGATAGATTCTTTAAGTCTGCTACTAAACCACATTCTACCTTCCCTATATCTGTATCAGTGTCTAAGCTGGTGTCTAAGGAGTGCAACTAGACAAGGGTACCTTTTTTTCCCTTTGCCAAATTTAAGGCCATGTTTCTTTTGCCTACCTCTAATCTAGAGGTCTTAGAAACAGTCCTTAAGATTGATGGAGCTATCTTCACTTTAATAGCACCTCCTTCAAAAACTAATGGATCAGAAACTTGATGGTTTCTATAGGTGTTCCTTTCAGCTGGTGGGCTATTTATTTTGCCCGACAGTTAACATGTAATATCCTATCTGATGGAGCATCTGGAAAAGGATCATTTGAAAAGATCAAGGATTGTGTTAAGCTAATTAAATATACTGTATCTTATTTGCGACACAGATGTTGAAATTGTTTGCATTAATGCAGGGTGCTGCTAGTGCTTTTTAACTATACATATCTTATGGTTAAAGTCACTAAAAGTAGATTACTAGATGTATCAATCATAAGTTTATAAGAAGGTATCTGATAGACATGTGCATTTGTTTTGTTACGAGTGCAGATTCATTAACAAAACACGGATATTCATGTCCTTTTTCATTAAACACATATCCAAACGAATGCACCACAAAATTTAAAGAGAAGAAATACTGATTAAATTCATCAGTATTCATTAGTTTCCTTTAAATTACCTTTGGGGTTAAGAATACTTCTAGCACGCTGGATAGCCAAGCTAATACTTACTATTCTTTACAGAGCCCAGAGGTGCATTAATAGAAGGCTTAGCTCGGCAGATCTTAGTGCCTACACTAAAATCGAAATGCCCTTTAGCGCAGACCCTGGGATCTGATGTTCTAAGCCTCCTATTAGCATGCCCCAGGGCTCTGGGAAGAAGGGTGAGGATAAGTGCGGCTCTCTAACGTGTTAGAGGTAAGTACAGAAGTCTATGATTATGGTCCTTGCGACAGAAACCGGTCAGACCACTTTTTGGCTATGGATTGTTGCTCCATCTTTAGTACCTCTATGCTGTTTTAATGAGAAGTAATAAAGTTGATTGATTTTTATGGAACCGTTGTTTTGGAGGCTTTATGGACTTTCATCTCTTTTTTTATATGCATTTTTCGTGGACTACAGGAATCCGTTTTTGTCCTGTTCAGCCTCAATTTTTGCTTATTCAGCTTACTCACAGACTATGCATAGACTTCTATTTATGAAAGGTCTTGCGGATCAGGTCTACAAGACCTCGCTGAATGCGGAGAGCAATACGCTCTCCGTATTCAGCATTGCACCAGCAGCTCACAAGAGCTGCTGGTGCAACGCCGTCCCCTGCTGACTCGCGGCCAATCGGCCGCCAGCAGGGGGTGTCAATCAACCCGATCGTATTCGATCGGGTTGAATTACGGCGATTCCTGTCCGCTTGCTCAGAGCAGACGGACAGGGTTATGGAGCAGCGGTCTTTAGACCGCTGCTTCATAACTGCTTTTTCTGGCAAGTCTGAAGACTTGCCAGAAACACGGGCCATCAAGCTACATTCGGAGCTTGATAGATAGACCCCATAGCATCTTTCCTTGGCAGATGACGTCAGGATCAGGACATCATTGATTGGCCCGCCACCGGTCACATGCCGAAGCAGCATACATGAGCAAACAGCGTTCGGAGAGGACTATTTCTGGAACGCTGTACTTGAAGACCTGCAAGTACTTACCTGGACGAGGTTACAGCTGACCGGCGGTGGTGAAATTACATTAGAAATTCCACTGTGAGGGTGAGTGAAGATTTTTTCGTTCTTAGAAGCGCTACAGCTTTGTTTTCTTTGGCTCACTTCTGTTGGTACCATTTGTAGCCTGCAAAGCTGACACTAACCAGAGAGATTATGCAGCTGCAGGTCAGTTACGTTGCCTGGTTCTCCTCATATTATCCCTGTGCATGGTGCAGGTTTATGAGGGATGGAATAGTAGTGTGCCATTAAGTTTATAAGTCGGAACATCAAACCTTCTTAGTCTCACTCTCGCATTGTGTGTTGTACAAGTCATTTCCTTGGGGTCTTAATATAGGACTGTCGTTTTTGAACTGTCTGCCTATTACTGTGCTCCAATTCTACAACATTCATCTCTTTTGTAAGTACAGAGTGTCTTAGTAAATGAAGTACATTCAGCAGAGGGGGTGGTGGTGTTCCTCAGGGGTCAGTTCTGGGGCCTGTTTTGTTTAACATATTTATCAGAGATATCAAAAAAAGGGCTTCAGGAGATAATACAAAAATGTGTAATGAGTAGATGTTCGGGGGGGGGGGGGTAGACAAAATGAGAGGTGATTGGACAAATGACTGGAATCTAAAGTTTAACACTGAATTTACAATTTAGTAAACAATGTAGTCATGCAGTGAGCAAGGCCAGCAGAATGCTTGAATGTATTGGTAGAGGTATTGGCAGCATACATAGTAAGGTTCTTATGCCACTTTACAGAACCTACATAAGAATACTCATCTTGAGTATTGTTTGCAGTTCTGGGGGCCATATCACCAGAAGGATATAAACAAACTAGAGTCTGTGCAAAGGGGGATACCAAAATGGTACATGGTCTAAAAAATAAAACGTACAAGGAGAGTCTCAATTACCTAAATATGTATAGCTTAGAGGAGAGAAGGGAAAGAGGTGATATGATAGCAACTTTCAAGTATAGTAAAAGGCTTAGTAAACACGAGGTTGTGAGTATTTTACATAAAAAGGAAATTTCAAGAGCAAAGGGTCATGGTCTTAAGCATGAACGGTAGTATATTCAGGAGTAATTTGCAGAATTTACAGAAAGGGTGATTGATTCATGGAATAATCTTCCAAAAAAGAAGGTAATGACAAACACTGTGGGGGACTTTAAGAATGACTGGCATAAGCATAAGACTATCCTACAAACTAGATAAGTTTATACTTTTAGGAGATATCGGGCAGACTTGCTGGGACTATGGCTCTTATCTATCGTCAAAATATCTTTCTATGTTACATAATGCTACAGGGGAACTTTTTTACCTGTAGCAAAGGAAATTTTACATTTGTTTAATAAAAGCAAATGTAAATGTTCCATGAATATTAAGTATTCATTAATTTTAAAACAAATAGCAAATAGCACAGCAGCTGAATATTCGGAAAACTAAATTTTCTGAATATATGGTCTGAAAGATTGGGACAAACCAAATTTTTTCTCTGTGCACGTCTGATATCTGGTATGGTGCGCAGCTAAGAATTTTTGGCGCCTTTCAGATAACTAGATTTCTGGAGGTTTATCTGCCAGTTTCCTGAAGAATCATATTTCTGAACTGTCTGTTTTGTTTCATAGGATGATTGCTAACATTCCTTATATATACAGTCTTTGGCCCAAGCTCACAATATTAAGTATTTGAGATGAAGTTTTTACATGTATTGGAGATAGTACAAAAACGTTTGGGCAAATAAGAGAGATCCCAAAAAATAAGGGACGGTTGGCAAACTAAGGCCTAGGTTCCATTGAGGTGGTAAAGTTTGGAAACTTATGGTAACTTAAAAAGTCTCCATAGACTTTTATGGAGGTAAAAGTTTTTATCACCAGTTTCCACAATTTACCATCTCAATGGAAACAAGCTCTTAGTTGGAGACAGGTTCTGTTTTCTAGTTTTCATAGCCTTTTTTACCATATGTAGTGGAGCAAAGTTCTAGAATGTAGGGTTGTTTTGCCCCTTTCTGGTGGACAGGAAATATATCCCACATGTCATGGTTTGAAGATTCTCAACATCATAAAAGAAATAAAGTTATCAGGTAAGAATAAAATAAGTTTTTAAAGCCAATTCCTAAATATGTGTTTCTATGAATGAAGACTTTGTGTTTTTTTTTTTAATTTTTTTTTTTATTATTAAGGTGCTTATATATACTTAAAGGGACACTAAACCCAAATTTTTTCTTTCATGATTCAGATAGAGCATGCAATTTTAAGCAACTTTCTAATTTACTCCTCTTATCAATTTTTCTTTGTTCTCTTGCTATCTTTATTTGAAAAAGAAGGCATCTAAGCTAAAGAGCCAGCAAATGTTTGGTTCAGACCATGGACAGCACTTGTTTATTGGTGCTGTCCAATCAGCAAGGACAACCCAGGTTGTTCTCCAAAAATGGGCCGGCATCTAAACTTACATTCTTGCTTTTCAAATAAACATACCAAGAGAATGAAGAAAATTTGATAATAGGAGTAAATTAGAAAGTTGCTTAAAATTGCATGCTCTATCTGAATCACGAAAGAAAAAATTTGGGTTCCGTGTCCCTTTAATATGTTTAATGAAGCATGTAAAGTGGTTTAATCTTGTAGAACAAATCAAGGAGAGCAAACCATATACTAGAATATTCAGTTTAACTAGCTTTTATAAAAAGATTAACTTTCAGTAGATGGACTGACTTTAATGACTGGTAATATTGAACAAACACATTTGTTTTTTTCAGATTTATTGCATTATAACAAATTTCAACAAATTAAAATTCATCAGATGAAAGCTGAATTGGACTGAAAACTATATATTGTTTTCGTCTTTGTGAAAAAGTTGCAAATGATTTTTAACAACGTTATGAAAACCTGTCTGGTCTCCTACTGAAAGAGAACCCATCAGATCCCTGGTATTGAAGGGTTAAACAAAGTGATCATATCACCAAAAGTGCTAGTAATAGCATTGCCATTACTATTAAAAAATCTAAATATGTAATGACTTTGCATAGTGTGTTTTTTTTTAACAATACTCTTGTAATATTGGTATACTTACATAATGGAGTTTAGCACGTAGAATATTTATTTTGCTTTTTTTTAGCACAGAAGACATGCATTGTTCTTTTGGATATAAAGAGCAAAGAACCATGTTCTGGGTAGATTGGAAATAGTCAATCTCTCAACTAGACCTCACCATTCTCTCACTGAGGGCCTGGTATTCAAAACCTCACTGCTCAGGCAAGAATGACGAGGCCCTTAAAAAAAAATAGAAACAAAAATTATTTATTGAGAAATGTTTATGTTGCTATGTAGTATTCTTTATTTGAATCAGAGACTCCTACATTATAATATAGAGTCTAACAAAATCCCAAAGATTTTGTGTGATTTCTTTTGAATATCAGGCCCTGAGACTTGTCCACTCTGTGGGCTACAATTCTGCATAACATTTATACCAAGCAAGCAATAGACAGACAAATAAATGGAAGAGCTTTTTCACCAGTATTGTCATTCGTCTGGGTGTTTGTTTACTTTGCATGCCATCCCCTACAGGTCATTCTGTATGTATAAGTTGAATATTTTTTCTTGTCATTGTTTGGCACATTGTGGTTGCATCTTCTATGTCATTTTTGTGTGTTGTGGTCATGCTGCTTTCTGATTTGGCTCTGTTTATAGCCTGACCATAATGAACCTCTGGCTAGTTTGACTGCTATTTTGGACTTTGATTTGCCTTCTAAAAATGTGGGAATAATATTTTTTATTTCTTCTTCAAAAGCTATGGATTATTAAAGATGGTTCATCTTGCTTATTACTAATATTTGAATTTTCTAACAAACTTTTAAAATATTTACTATTTTTAAGTAATTATTAATATTATATGGTTCTAAAAGTTTTACTGTGCCAGTGTCTCATATTCCTACTTTATTCTTGTTTGTAATGCTATTTATGAGATAGTGGGGCTGCAATAGTTTTCCATGATTGAGATATATAATTTTCATAGTTCCAACTATTAATTGTTTATGTTCTAAAAAGCCTGTCGAAGAAGCAAGGTTACTCAGCACCATCAAGGTCATTGCCACACACAGAGAAAACTAATTATATCATTTCTGTCTGCCCTTAAAGGGCTTCGACAAATCTAAAAGACTGTCAGGAGGGCTAAGCCTTTGCAGCAGACTGTACTGCTTTACAAACTGATAACAAAATAAAAGCTTCCTGTAATGCAAACAGCTTTTTGGATCTTCAAAGGACCTTTGAGACAAGATATGAAGTTGAAAAAAGCATAGTCACTTGACTGATTAAACCATGTCCTGTGTAGGATTACCTTCTGTATTTTATAATAGTGTGCTTGATGACTTGGTTTCTGAAAACCACCTGATCAAAAAATTGTGTCATTTAAGTAAGTACAACCTAGTAGACAGAGTTTAGTAGGGCTCGCCCATGAGACATTTTTCTATTGAAGACCTACTGAAAATGTGTTTTTGGTTGTGAAGTGCCTGTTATCGAGAACAAAAAGCAAAATCTAGACAAACTGGCATATACAATGGTTATTTGCCAGATCTATAAATTACATTATATGGTATCCCTTTGTACAATGCGTAAGAGTGTATATGGATGTAAAAGGCATAATTTTCGTTTTTTGTAATAATATTGTAGAAGTGACAGTTTCACATTTGTTATTATTAACTGAATTAAGTTAAAGCACCGGTTTTACAAGATTTTGGTCTACAATCAAAAGGAACAGTGTGGGAAATCAATATCTTGTAGCAACATGTTGGCAACATACACAATCTCCTATAATAGGATTTTTTTTAAATTCACACACTGTAAATTGTGGAAGCAAAATGTACTACTACTGTGCCATTAAAGTAATTGAGAGGCAAAATCTCATTGAAAGTTTACTTTCTCTCTGTACAGAATGGGGTTTTACTTTACAGAATAAAGGCATGAAAAATTATTTAAAAATAATTTTAAAATAAAAATCAATATCACAATTTTGCAATATTTCTATTACTGTAACCAGATACTTTATAAGGCAAATGGTGTCTTTTAAAATACATTTTTTTTACTTTTATTTAGAAAAAAAACAACTTTGGAAACCTCTAGAATGCCACCAAACAAGAGGGAATGGCAAAGAATCTGATCTCGTTATCACCAACGTGATTCCAAAGACAAATCACATTTTCAGTAACGAAAATACTATAACTTTACATTACAGAAATAAGAGTATTAAAGGGACAGTCAACACCGAAATTGTTATTATTTAAAAAGTTAGATAACGCCTTTACTACCCATTCCCCTGCTTTGCACAACCAACATTGATATATTAATATACTTTATAACATTTAAACCTCTAAATTTCTGCCTGTTTCTAAGCCACTACAGACAGCCTCTTAATCACATATTTTTTTATTAGCTTTTCACAACAGGAGACTGCTAGTTCATGTGGGCCATGTAGATAAAATTGTGCTCACGCCCGTGGGTTGTGGATGACACTGCACTAATTGGCTAAAATGCAAGTCAGTAGATAATAAATAGCCATGTGATCAGCGGGCTGTCAAAAGAGGCTTAGATACAAGGTAATCACAGAGGTTAAAAGTATATTAATATAACTATGTTGGCTGTGCAAAACTGGGGAATGAGTAATAAAGGGATTATTTATCTTTTTAAACAATAATTTTTTTTAGAGTTGACTGTCCCTTTTACTAAATAACAATATTTTAAAAACTCATTTGCTAAACACTAAACTTCTGTGATTAAGATTTCTGTTTTATTTAATTTCTAGCTGTTCTCGTTTGCTGTACGAGCTATCACATAGATAGCTAATAAAAACATTTAAATATTTAAATTTAGGAATGCCAAGGTGCGAATAAATAGAATAGATATGCTTCTAGCTATCAAATTTTATAAGTAAAAAATGGTCCCAAAAATGTAGAAAAAATAGATTTTTATCACCTCGAACACTTCTCCTATATTATGTACAGTGCCTTTTATCAATGAGCTAATAATGCATTTTCAGGTAAAAAAAAACTAAACCGTTTTTTCTCAAATTCGAAAAGTGCTTATCTCCAGCCAAAAAAACCCACAGATAAACATCAGAGATAGATTGGTTGCAACCAACCTCTATGTGTTTGCTGATTTCTGCTTGACCTCTGACCAGCTTTTGGATTCAGATTCTTTGCCTTCATTTCCCGCAAGTTGATGATCTTTGTCTGACCTTTGACATGCTTCTAGATTTTTATTTTGTACTTCTGCTGCCCGTAAGGTATCTGACCCCTGGCCTGCTTGACCTGTCTTCTTTCAAGACCCTTAATCATGTCCTGGGACTTATACAACAAATTGGGATTGTGTTATTTAAGTAACTTCTCAGCCGCTGAGTCCTTATCTGGACATACACTAACTTCACAACAAGGTGCGTTACAGTACAAATGGGCCAACATGGACCCAGCTGAAGTAACCAAGGCCATGACACATCAGGGGCAAATCCTAGGAGCCCATGCAGCCCATTTTCAAAACCTAGATACAAAGCTTGATCATCTGAGATGTTCCAGACCTTCTTACAAGTATTTTAACAATCATTTGTAGCTGCACAGGCAAGTCTGACTCCTCCCAGTCCTATTGCTGGTCCTAAACTGCCTTTACCAGACAAGTATGATGGGGAATCAGAAGAATGCAGGTTTTTTTTTTAATCAGTGTCATTTTCATTTCAGAAATGACCCAGTAACTCTTTCTAGTTCCTCTGCTAAAGTGTCTTTCATTATATCACTGCTAAAAGGAAAAGCCCTATCCTGAGTTTCCCCTCTACTTGAAAAAGAAGATTCCATTCTGCAAGATGCACAACCCTTTATGTCAACTTTGAAGGGAAGGCTGTCTTTGATATACCCAGAAGAGCCGCTACTGCAGAGTCAGCTCTAATGGACCTCCATCAAGGCAACAGACCTGTATCTCAGTATGCAGTTGAGTTCAGGACTTTGGCAGCAGAAACTGACTGGAACCCCGGAGCTCTTAAAGCAGCCTTTCGAATGGGCCTAGTTGACGGAATTGAAAATGAACTAGTTTAGGGAAAAGTCCCAGCATCTTTGGAATACTATATTTTGTTTAGCATTAAGCTCAATGCAAGACATATTGAGCACCAACATTTAATCCCCTGGCTATAACTGAAATTGTAAACCCTCCTGAAGAACCCATGGATGTCAGTATCATTCATCTGTCAGATGCTGAGCGGACAAGGAGGAGAGTTCTAGGACTGTGGTCTGAAATTATATCTACTTTGTGACTGTTCTACTCATATGGGTAAAGGAAAGGCTTACCTCTTTTAGGAGGTGCAGAGTTGAGCCTGAACACTTCCAAGCTCAAAAAAGACCAAAATCGTTTTGCCTATTCCCCTTACCTTTGGAGATCAGCAATATAATATTGAAGCTTTGATGGATTCTGGTGCTGCTGGGATCGTCATTGACATTACCCTTGTAGTAGAACTAAGAATACCTTGTACCTGAACAGACAACCTTATTAAAGTCTCCACTCTAAGCCAACTTCTTGGATCTGGAATTATTGAATATCAGATTGAATCACTCAGCTGCATTGTTGGGATTCTTCATAAAGGAACCATCTGCTTTGACATTATCACCACACCAGACCAGTAATTTAGGGTACCTCAATGCTCCAGCTACATGAACCTCAGTTTATCTGGCCCTCTGGTGATTTAAATTCCTGGGGAAAGAATTGTTTCCATCATTGTTTATCAGCTACTAAAGCCATGAGAATCTCAATTTTTAATTGGAGCAGCTTTACCTAAGGGGGGAAGGTGTTTTCTTTATCTCAGCCTAAACTAAAGGCTCTGGATGAATACATGAATACATAAAGGAAAACCTCTCTAGAGGCTTCATAAGACCTTCTTCTTCAGCCTCTGGAGCTGGTTTCTTTTTTGTAGAGAAAAAAGATGGTGGTCTATGACCCTGCATCAATTACACGGCCTTGAATCAATTAAAATATTGTTATCCACTACAACTTAACCTGAAGCTCTTTGATTATTTGAAAGATGTTGTCATATATATACTAAACTAGACCTTTGTGGGGCTTACCATTTCATCCAAATCAAGGAAGGAGATGAATGGAAAATTGCTTTTAATGCCAGACACGATCATTATGAATAACAAAGGATGATATGGAGAAAAAATTAAGACATCAGAGCACACTTACCCTATAGAATTCCCCAAAAATATCTGTTTATCTCCAAAACACATAAAAAATGAATACCAATACAATCTATTAAAATGGGACACCCTAGAGAAAGCAAAGTTAAGGATAATAGAATTGTCAATAATAAATGAATAATTAAAAAGTAATTACAAATAGAAAATGTAATAACAATTTATACAATAAAAATAAAGGTTGTGGCCACAACCAGATCAAGTATTCTATAGAAAATGCGCTAAAACATATGCATATATAAGGATTGTCCTCAAAAAAATATAATAAAGGGGGCGGAGCCAACTAAGCACTGAAACCAGTCGCACATCTCAGGAGCTCCTAGCTTATCTCACTATCTTCAAAGCCCTTTATGGTGTATTATCATCCTGCTGTTGAGAAAGTGGCTTGTCAGGGCTGGATATTCCTGAAAGATCCTTTTCTCTACCTTGGCTTATTACATCGCAGCTGCAAAAGCTATGGCGGCTCTCTTCTATAGACAGTTGCATGAGCTACTGGACAATCACAACGAAGCTATTTTACATGCAGTCTCTGAGGCTTTTAAGCCCCTCATTGCTCACAACACTCTCTCACCTACCCTGACCGACTGCGAGGAGAAGTGCTTGGGAACTACAGATCAGCCGCAAAAGCCGCCATTTTGGTTTCTAAATACGGAGCACGCTTCATTGCCTCAAGAAATTGTGACTATAGAGGAACAGGGAGCCGGACCTGCGCAGATCTCTGATTTGGAGTCGCACAACCTGCAAACAGAATCGCTCAACCTGAAAGAATCTCCGCTGACTACCCGCACTTCAAAAATGATTCTAAGTGAGCCCCAAGACAGCTGCGGTACGGATGAGGCCTTTTACCTGCCTTCACACTCTGATCTGCTTAACTGGCTGGCACAACACCCTAGAAAGGAGAGCCCACTGAGTCTTCTTTACCTGCACAAGGGACACTGTTACCGGAGATTCCCCACGCTTAGTCATTTTTGGCCTCTGACTCAAAGCCCATGCTGCTACTGTCGCCATGCATACTTGCTGAAGCTGCTGTGGGACCCTGGGGGTTGTCCCTCTACCTTCTACACGGCACATCTGCTGCAACTCAAAGCTTTACCATGGTGACTCGGGGACTTTGTCCAGCTTTGTAAGGGACATGAAGTGTTTCCAGCTTTGTTCTGATGTGAGATGAAAGATCCTTGTTACTAAGCCTGCTAGAGGGTTAATATGAGAAAACTGGTATTCCCTTGCAGAAATATACTTTGTCGTGTTGTATTTTCTCTACCTTTATCATTTGCAAGGAAACCTTGTTGAACCTACGTACCGTTTTATTTGCATCTACCTAGACGCTAGTAGAATCTAGATTCACTGTTATTTTTATATGTCTATCCTAGATGAAAGATCCTTGTTACTAAGCCTGCTAGAGGGTTAACATGAGAAAACTGATATTCCCTTGCAGAAATATACGATGGTGTGTTGTATTTTCTCTACCTTTATCATTTGCAAGGAAATCTTGTTGAACCTATGTACCGTTTTATTTGCACCTACCTAGACGCTAGTAGAATCTAGATTCACTGTTATTTTTATGTCTATCTTAGTAGCTATATTATATTTGGATATGGTCATACCTATTCCTTATTCACTTATAGGGGTGTTCTCCCATATCTAGCTTGCTGGTATATAATACGCTTCAATTCAAGTCTCATAAAAATATTTACTATCTAATTGGGTCAGCAGGACTGACCATTCATACTAGTCAGCTGAGTGTGTATCCATTATATACACCCTGTCTCCCTTAAATATAGATATTTGCAGTGTGTATGTCACTAGTCTTAATTTTTCATCCCACTCCTGCATTAAACCCACTAGCTAGCACCAACGATATTAATGTATGGGGGTTGGGCTGCCAGCGGCCGAGGCAGCAAAACCCTCTTTTCCACCGTCGCAGTTCATTATAACTACTGAATCAATAGATGCCAATTTCTAAAACACACTTGCTGTTTATTTACTTACTATATTCTACCTCCCACCTCCCCCCCCCCCCTTATAATAAGCCTCCCAATTTGGGAGAATTCATTACGCAGTTTTTCTTTCCCATACCGCTCCATAAATATCATACCATACCTACATATCATACCATATTATTTTAGCTAAAAGATTGGCGCCTTCCTAGTAGCCCTTGTTTAAAACACTAATTACCATCTTATTCTAAGCTAACAGGTTTTATATATTGCACCGTTCCTGTATATCTTACTATGATATATACTTTTCTCACTACAATATCTAACTTTTAAAAGGACCCCTCCAGTGTTAATATTATTTAACATATTGAGTGTTAACCTACTTTAATCTTATAGGTCCATTCACCTTTCCCACTTTCCTCCCCTATAGTAAGCATAGAAGGTGCCTTGATATCAGGTGAGGAAACTCATTTTGTTTAGAATATGTAAAAAATATAAAATAGAGGTTCTCCAACAAGGGCCCATGAGTGGTCCTGGCGCATTACTGCCTATCTGCTTTCTACTATGTTACATTCCTTTGAGGTCTATAAATGACCGCCTATATCCTATAGTAGGCACTATGTTTGAGCAGAGTTTATTGCTTATATTCAATGAGTAATGTGTCACTTAACTGTTGTGAATACCATATGACCTTATTTTGAATGCTTACTCTGTAAAAAAAAAATAAAAAAAAAATATATATATAATAACGTTTTAAGTCAATCCAAATGAACTCTCACAACAATTTTAAGTTCTTATGGTCTAATGTGATTGAACTCCATTATTGGCAAATGGATTCACGCAAATGTATGATCAATTCCGTATGGATAGCTGTTAGAGAATAAAATAAAAGTCCCTTAGTTCGGCCAAAGTAATGTTGTGCTGGTTATGTAACTGAGTTTACCCAGGAAATCTTACTGAACCTCAGGTGGTTCTCTGCACCAAGTAGTTTTCTGTGTTGGGGGATAAGCAGCAGGCTAAGTTTCCCTTAGTGATTGAACACAACTACGGCGTATCAATGTATACTTTTGACGTCTCACCCCAAATTTGGACAGTGTGGTTATCTTGGAGATACACCAACATCGTCAATGGTTTCCTGATTGGTTGTACCAGTCACATGATTGGACAGACACGTGACCGGTACAACCAATTGGGAAACCAGTGAAGATGTTGGTGTATCTCCGAGATAACTTCACTGAATTCGATAGTAAAGTCTGTGAATGTTCACTTAAAGAGCCAACAGGTGTCCTCATAGACAAATACACTACACGTTTCTGTGCTGTAAATGTGGCTTTATCAAAATAAAGGCTGCAAGACTTATCCAGAGGTTATATAGAATCATTAACTCCACCTCTTTAGTTTCAGGTATTTGTTTCTAAGAAATAAAATCACAAGAAACTATTTATTTATATTAAAGGATACTCTTACTTTAAAGATGTGATCCTGAACCTGACACTTTTTGTATCATTTAGTGAACTTTCATGGATTTTACTATCAAATTTAGTGTGATTATCTCAGAGATACAGCAACCTCTTTTGTCTAAAAATTTTTTGGCAAGCCATATGTTGCCATCTCAGAGCCATATCTCACTCTCCTCAGCATATCGCTCTGTATCCAACAGGCAAACTGAGAGAACAAACCAGACTCTATAAAGCTATCTTCGGAATTATGTTTCAACTTTCCAAAACACCTGGGCAGAGATTCTTTTACAAAACTTGCTAGCAAAACTCGATATCACTCCCCTCTTAATACCACTCTGTTTTTTGCCACTTTTGAGTACAATTCACATGTTTTTCCCAACGTCTGGTGTGCTAGAAACAGAAAGTCAGCAGTACAAAAGACTTACAGACCATCGTAGAAAAGCCCCTCCTAAGCGCAACCCTCAATATATTGTGCCTTTCCGAGTAAAATAATGGGTTAATCCGGTAGCCTATCAATTAGTGTTACTAAACCACACAATGTTTCACATTTCTTTATTGAAACCCTACACTCTGAATCGCTTTTCCTGACCTACTCCAGGTAACTGACCATACCGAGTATGAAATTACACAAATTTTGGACTCAAAACATAAAGGTCATGGACTCTATTACCAAGTTCACTGGAAGCGTTAGTCTTGGTTTCCTGCTGAGAACATTCACGCTGAGGCTCTCATATCTGCTTTTAACTGCAGGCCCCCATCCAAGCTTCATTAGGTTCCTTTGGAAGGGAGCTTTGTCACAATGTGACCTTTGGTTGTTTATTGTTGCCTGCAATCACTGCAGCAGCAAAAATGTATCTTTACCTCATAAATTGCCATTTACTTATAAAACTTGTTTTAACAAAAATAAAAAACATAAATAAAAAAAATCCTCAACATATCTACATATATTGTTCTCAATTCCAACAGTCCCAACATAGTAGTTCACAGGTTAAAATATTGAGCTAAAATCACTGTCTAATTTCAGGCTGTGTAACATCTATAGGAACTAGGGTGTTTTGTGGTGGTGAAGGGTTAATAATTTAATTACTGCTTGCTTATTTTGTTGCTTGCTGTACAGGTATTCATCATATGCCAATTATGTGCTTGAGAATAAAGATAGTGATGAGGAGCTTGATGATATATCATTTTAATATTGCACTATTGCTTGCATATAACCATGTCTTTAACCTCTGCAAAGTGAATAAACACATAATTAGTCATATACAGAGCAACAATGCACTACTGGGTAAACCTGAACACATATGGTGAGACAATGACAAAAGATAAGTATGTACAGCCACCAATCAACAGCTAGCTCCCAGTAGCGCATTGCTTCTGCTAAGGATATGCATATACTTTTCAACAAAGGTATCTAAGAGAACAAAGTAAAATTGATAATAGAAATACATTTAAAAATTACATGTTGTATTTGAGCCATAAAGGTTTAATATTAACTTTAATTACCGTATAAGCAATCAGTATGGCTAAATTATACTACTAGTATTTTATGTGCTTTTTCAGGGTGGTTTGGAGTGTGTGGAGCTATGTAAACCTTATACTAACATGGCTCTCCAGCAAAGTGTCCTCGTAATTGTTTTTCAAATGTTGGCATACACAATTCTTATAGGTTCTTGATGCTCAAATAGTGAAACAGCAATAAGATTTATGGTCACACCATCATTGATAGTCAAAGGTACTTAGCTTTCAAATTGATATAGGGCATTATTTCTAATTAAAAATGACATAGGGGTATTTTTAGAGAGCTTGCTCCAACCACAACCAGAGGTTAAAACTTTAAAGGGACATAATAAGCTCACTCCCTTAGCTGTCCCGGGACAGACATACTGATTTGCTGCTTAGAAGTCCTTTGCAATGGGGTTTGAATACTTAGGACATTTTGAGGAGAATGATCTTTCTTTTTTACATGGAGATGTTCAGGTGATATTTACAATTGAATTTAAAGTGCATCAGATTATCGTGACTTCAGAGCTCTGGTTAACTGTTTTGCGAGACAAAAATGTTGAACAAAACACATCAAAAATACATTTAAAAGCACAGTTACACTCATAGCAATCGGTCTGATAAAAATGTATTTAAAAATTTGCATTAAAAAGTTATAAGGGCTCAAAGATATAAGGTCTCAGGTGTTAGAAAAAAATGTCTGCAAAGAGCTTTAACATATATATGCATACATACACATGTCTAAATGTGTATGTGTGTGTGTATATATATATATATATATATATATATATATATACATATACATGTGTGTGTTTACATATGTATTTAAATATTTAAATTTTTTATTGTATATTTAATGTACATACTCAACATTCCAATGTTCTTCACTTACAGGGAAATGTCCTTTTATTGTAAATCTATATATATACAATATACAGTATATATGCATTTGCACATTGGGTTTCCCTATTAAGATATAACTCAGTTGGGTTAGCGCACATGAAAACATCGTAAACTTAAGGCGCGTAATTTAAATATTACGTATAAAATATTTAAAAAAAATATTAAAAGATGTTAAACATACTGTAAAATATTCTAAATAACCCAAAGAATATATCTATATTTTTTACATTATGTTTAATATTCCCTATTAATATTTAATAATGTGTTTAACTGTGTATGTAGTGTAAATATTTAACATTCCAATGTTCTTCACATAAAAGAAAATATTTTATATTTGAAAAGATATTCCTATATCTATACATATATATAATTGTGTGTGTATATATATATATATATATATATATATATATATATAAAATTACCAATTATTATAGAGTTCCATTATATATAACTGGAACCAAAGTAGGACACGGCTGCACTAGGATCCAAAAAAATATTACGCTTTATTTAAAGATAAAAAAGACACAGGGCATGCCTTCACCTAGAAAAACTCTTGTACCAGTAAAAAGATAGAGCAGATGAATACACATCACACAGAGATAAAATACATGTATATCCCCCTACATCCTAGCATGTATCTACAGTAAGCCGGCATAGAACAGTCCACAATGCATTCCGGCAATAGTGTAAAAACACGCTCCGGCTGTGTAAGACAAGTTACCGTCCTGTGAACATAATTTAAACCTCAGTTTTTCCAGACACTAAAGTGTAAAGACACGCTCTGGTGATATGAGACTTATACTGTCCCGCAGGATTAATGATGGACCAATGTCGACTTCACAGCAAATCCGGGCAGTTATCCCCAGGGGAGTAAACGTACCTCCACCTACTTGAAAAAATTGCTACCGCACGGCTTACCTTAACTTCTTTATTCTCGGTATAGTGCCTATTTCAAAGCCGCTAAATACCTCAGTGATCCTGTGCTTTATGCCAGTACGGCTCTTCACTTGCTAATGCCGTAGGTGGGGAACTTGTTTCCTCTGAGTTTCAGATCAGAGCTGCTCCACCATAATAGCATCTACCTCCACACTACAAGTTTCCACACTCCAAACATTACGCATTTCGCCCCCCCCCTTAAGGGCAGGATTCGAGGCTTCGTCAGATGTATGATGTTACCACTACAGATAGTGTTTAAGTATCTTCGTTGTTACAATTATTGCACGCCCCTTGTTTGATTTCTTAAAGGGACCTCACGCTATTACCCAAAATATCAACTTGTACCTTTTCTTATCAACTGGTACCTTTTATTTTTACTGGTACAAGAGGTTTTATAGGTGAAGGCATATCCTGTGTCTTTTTTATCTTTAAATAAAGTGTAATATTTTTTTGATCCTAGTGCAGCTGTGTCCTCATTTTGTTCCAGTTATATATATGTATATAAATATAGATAGATAGATAGATAGATATAAATGTTACAAAAAAAAATATATATAAATATTTATTAAAGTATATATAGAACATAGTCTTCTATGTTAAAAACATTGGAATGTGAAATATTCATAATTCATGTCGGGTTGAGCACACTTGAATAAACATGATCGGATTAGCGCTAGAGTATGGGTGTTCGTTTTTTTTCTGTGTTCCATTAAAGTTTATTTATTTATTTATTTATAAAATATTTTACCAGGAAGGATACATTGAGATTTCTCTCGTTTTCAAGTATGTCCTGGGATCACAAAACATTGCATTGATACAATAGGGTACAATAAAATACAAAAACAATAATAGAAATACACATTATATGCAAACATTTAACATAGAGCAGGTATGAAATATTTAATCAACCATGACAGGCACATTCTGTTTTGAGATATGTATAGAGGGATCTCTTAAAGGATTTTAGGCTTGGGGAAGTTTTTAAAGTGTGAGGGAGGTCATTCCATAATTGTGGCGCTCTGTAGGAAAAGGAGGATCGAGCTGCTTTTTTTTTTGTATTGAGGCAAGCTAAATAATGTGCTGTTATTGGATCGGAGGTTATAGGAGGTGGGAATAGCAGGGGAGAGCATTCTGCTCAGGTAGGGTGGGAGCTTCCCAGAAAGGCTCTTAAAGACAAGGCAGGAAAGATGGAGGGATTCTGGATTCCAGCGACAGCCAGTTTAGTTCTTTTAGCATGTCACAATGGTGGGTCCTGTAGTTACATTGTAGCACAAAGCGGCAGAGCGAGTTATATAACGTATTTAGTTTATTAAGGTGAGTTTGCGGAGCAGGTGCATATACTATGTCCCCATAATCCAAGATAGGCATCAGCATTTGCTGTACAATCTTTTCCTTTACTGTAGGGCTGAGGCAAGATTTGTTTCTGTACAGGGCACCTAGTTTTGGATAAAGTTTAGAGGCAATTTTTTCTATGTGGAGTCCAAAAGATAGATTGGGGTCTAACAACATACCTAAGTATTTAAAAGAGTGGACTGCGGTCAGCGTGCAATTGGATTTTGTTTTGATGCGAAGATGGGAATTTTGTAATTTATGTATTTTAGGTCCCATTCCAAAGATCATTGTGACCGTTTTTTATGGGGGAATACGTTAATGCGTTTGCAATATTTGCTTGTGCGCTAACTTTTTACTTTCAATTTATAATACGAGCACTATCCGACACATGTAAAAAGCCTCCATCTAGTGATGCTATCCCTCGAGCGGGAGCGCTAATTTGCACTCCACTTATAATCTAGTCTAGTGTGTCAGTGTAGTATTCATTTTACAGTGCCTTGCAATCAACTTGTTCATATTTGAAATAAAGCAGAACATTATTTACACGGAAATATAATAAGGTATTCAAAATATCACAATGTTTCCTTTATCCTGGCAGCCTAAAACTATTTCAGTGAAAGAAATCACAAACATATCTTTGAGAA
Source organism: Bombina bombina (assembly GCF_027579735.1). NCBI lineage: Eukaryota > Metazoa > Chordata > Amphibia > Anura > Bombinatoridae > Bombina > Bombina bombina. The sequence goes on from NC_069499.1 coordinate 533,469,065, forward strand.
AAGTAGATCTTTAGGGAAATGACATTCAGATATGTTATAAGGAACCAGATTTTGTACAACCTTTTAGGCATGTTCTTCAGGGCCGCCATCAGGGGGTGACAGGGGTGACTCCTGTCAGGGGCCCAATGGGTCAGGGGGGCCCCATGAGGCAAGAACTAAAAAAAAAAAAAAATATATATATATATATTTTTTTATTTTGGCAGCCTCCAGTGGGTACTACAGCAGAGTGCTAATTGAACATGGGAAATGTTATTACAAGGAGTAAAGTATTAACATTTGAGAGGATTTCTGAGTGTGCACTAAACCACTATGCACAGTGTGAGACAGACTTGGCACTTTGTTTGTACAGTGTGTGCCTGAGTCAGACGGCAGATCACTTTCATTTGCAAAGGAGGTAGGACTTGCTTAGCAAATGTTTTTTATTTCTTTGTGCAATTTCGGATTGTAACTTTAGTGTGGTAGTAGTTGTATGGTGGGGCCAGGGGTCCATAAAAACACATTTTTTAGCAGCAATGTATTTATGATTATTTGACAATGCTGTAGAAATTCTATATTTAAAAACAAGCAGAAATGTTTCCTCCTCAATACGCAAATGGTAGGTGCCCTTTTGGCAGATATGCATTTATAAATATATATATATATATATATTACATTCCAGTTTACTGTCCCTTTATGAAAGGACTTTCCAGATGCAAGGAGGCATTTTATCTAAGATTTTACATCTGCATAAAATGTTATACTCTCAGACTAAGATTGCTCAGTGTTTGAAATGAGACAGGTTAACTTAAAACTGTTCAGTTTACACTACAGCTGACTTAATTTTGAAATACATACCAACAAGCCTAAATCCTGCATTTAACCAGATCTAATGACATGAGTACCACAGCTTATGGTGCCACCAAGACCATATAGAGTACAGCATTTTCAAAATTCATAAGTACAGCTGACAGATGGGAACATTTGTACACTATATTTGAAGTGGTGCTCTTGGTTGGGGAAAATGGGGAAAAAACAAACAAACATATGTAAACCTTTTAAAAGTACTTTTCTTCAGCTAGCCATCTACCCAGATCATTAATGTACAATTTTGAATACACAGAATTATTTTTGTTTGCACATTTACAAATATGATTCTTTAAAAAGTGATCTCTTAATTTCTGCATTTTTTATCATGCATGTCACAACGTTGATTTAGGGGATTCAAGGTGCATACATGTTTCCTCCTGTGAGTGTTTCTGTGGGTGTCTGTGTTTATGTCTTTGTGCTTTGGTTTGTGTCTCTATGAGTGTGTATGTATTTTTTTCTATATTTTTTTCTATGTTTGTCTTTGTGTATTTTCTATGGATGCCTCTGTGAGGGTGGGTGTGTATGTCTGTGTTTTCTGTGGATGTCTCTGTGTGGGTGTGTGTGTATGTATGTATGTCTGTGTTTTCTGTGGATGTCTCTGTGAGGGTGTGTATTTTCTGTGGGTGTCTCTGTGAGCATTGTGTATGTCTTTGTGTGTTTTCTGTGGATGTATCAGTGACTGTATGTGTATGTATGTCTTTCTGTGTTTTATGTGGTTGTCTCTCTGTGTGTGTGCATATCTTTGTGTGTTTTCTGAGGCTGTCTCTGTGTTTCCTTGGGTGTATGTGCAAGTTTTAGTTTGTGTGTGTGTCCATTGTCTGTTCCTTTTTAGGACATTTTGACCTTACTACTGATTATTCACATCTTTCTACAGACTTTGAGACTAATGAGACCTTTCTGGGAGTCAACTAATCCACCATTTAACCTTTAAATTATTTTTTAGGCAGTTCAGGGCCCTTCCTTTCAGCCACTGCATGCTGTTGTCATCATTTAGTTGGCATCTTCCTTTACAAAAAGATAATCAGAACTCCATATTTTGTTTTCTAAATCTCCTTTTTTTTTTTTACAAAACTGTAGTCTACCTCATTACTTGTCAGGTCAATGTAAACAAGTGTTGAGTGTCTGTTTGGGTGTGTTTCTTTGCGTGTCTGCTAGAGAGTCTATATGTGCATCCTTATGTGTGAGTGTGTGTGTGTTTCAGTGTATGAGTGTGTCTGTATGTTACTACCTTAACAACATTTCCAAGTTTAAATAGACACTTAAGAATAAAGTGCATATACAATTTAGTCACTTGGTCAAACATTGCACATGTCAAGGGGGGGGGCCCTGATCAATGGTTAAGTCAGGGGCCCCAAAATTTCTAGTGGCGGCCCTGATGTTCTTAATATATTTAGAAATATTTTGTGGTGCCATGTATCAAGATTTTTAGTATTAGTTTATAAAGTTTCTAATATATTACAGTAGATTGACCAATTTTGCTGTGTAAGTAAAGATAAGGAATTTGTTTCCTGGATACAGAGTTAGGCCCAGTTACTGATCACATAGTGTAAGGGGAAAATAATACTAGTTTTCCAGTATTTCTCAATTTAAAACCATTACAAGAGTCCTCCTTGTAGGAAAGAGAATATAAAATGTGATGCAGGGAAAAGATAGTTTTCTTGTGTGTATGTATGTGAATGAAATGTGTAAATGTGTTGTTGCTATAAATAGTGGAACCATGTTGCAAAAATGCTCCCTCTGATATCTTTTTTTTATATCATTAAAGTGCTTTGGTCTTCTGTTCATGAGCAGTAGTTATTATAGGATTAATATAAGCAGATAGAGGGTCTGCTTGACCCCCCATAGTCAAGTTGACTTTGCACCTTACCCAATAAACACACCACACACCTTTTGTTGGGGTTGAAAGGCCGCAGCTCCTTTATTAACAACCATTAAACATAAATAACATTAACTATTATAAACAACCCCAGTGCTTGCCCCCACTTATTTATCTCACAAGCCCCGCCCTAACCAGGGGAGGGGCTACCACCATTAACCAACCCCCTGTTGCTGAAACAGGAAGTCCCAACCATCTCATAACAGGCGTAAGCCTCTACCTACCAGGGCAAGCACCCCGCCACCTCTCACCCTCCGGGTGAGAACCGCCACCCAGAGCCAAGGCCTTCTCAATCCCCTCTCTCAGAGTAAAGTTGAATAGGTGAAGCCCCACCTCAATAAGGTGGACCCCGTCCTTCAAAAAGAAGCACCTCCCCGATTCACCTTCAAATTCCACATGCCTCAAACCTATACCCCCAACACGTTTCACATACCCACTCAACATCCTATTGATCTTCCGTCTGGAAGCCTCCAACCTCCCCAAATCCCAGGCTGCCCTCCACACCAACCGGCTCTCAATTTCAGACCATACAATGATGACCCCAGGAATGAGCTGCAGCAAGCGGTCAATGCCCCTCTTCATGTCTTCCACTAACTCTTTCTGAGACATGAATCCCAAGTCATTCCCCCCGACATGTATAACCAAAATCTGTGGGTTAGAAAACAATCTAGCAAACTCCGCCACCTTCCGGCCTAACATACCCCTGAAACCTGTCTGATCTCCACCTCCCAATCCTATTAATCACAGCCACATCCAGACCCAAACCCGCAGCCTCAGTCGCCGCCCCGATCCTAAAGGAATGGGACCCAAACTCCATGGCACCGATCCCCAGCCTCCCCAAGGCCTTCCTGAAAACTGCAATAAACTGGTACTTCGACAATACAGACCCATCAGCATGAACAAACATAGGCCCCTCCCCCTTAGGGCGGAGACTGAGGTAACCCCTCGTCGCCACCACCGGGCAACATTAACCCCCGATCTGCCTTAATCTCACCATGCATCCTTTTCCCAACTGATCCATCTTCGACCGTCTCAACCACACTTCCACCGTCCCATCTCTCATGATCACCTCCTCCCCTTGAAGGCCCCCTCTGTCTCTCCTGTTCCGACCCACCAATTCCGACACCCTGAAAGCCCCGAAAAATGCTAGTATAAAAGCGGCCTTGAACAACGCTACCTCAAATTCAGACACACACAACCCTCTTAAGTAACCCACCACCTTTTCCAATACTGCAAACGTCACTGGCCTCCTGCCATCACTCCTCCTTCTCCCTCTACACAAACCTCTCACCGCCATGCGTACTACAAACACCTTTGTTAGGTCTCCACCCCCTACCATCTGGAACCAAAACGCTAGGGCCGCCACCCTTTTCTTTATTTCAGAAGGTGACAGCCTCTCCTCACCCCATTGTCTTACCCATGCCAGCAGCACCCTTAACTGGCTATCCTCATCCTCCAGCAAATGCCTCCCCCCATGCAACTCTCACCATTGTTTCCACACTCGGCGTATGCCTTCCACGTGGCGCCCGCCAACGACCCCCGGATTAATTCTATTACACCATGCGCAAGCTCCAAAGGTCCCTCGGGCAAGGCACGCCCTCCTCGCCTGCCTCCGTTGCTGCTGCCCGGAATCGCTCCCACTGCAAACGGGACAAAGCGTCAGCAATAACATTCAGCTTACCCGGCACATGCACAGCTCTGAACGTCACGTTATTCCTCAGGCACTCCAACACAAACGCTCTCAGCAACTTGACCACCGGAGGGGAACTCGCTGTCAACCTGTTGATGGCCATCACCACCCCCAGATTATCCGAATGGAAGGTAACTCTCTTATCCCTCAAAATGTGGGGCCATATCCGTAGTGCTACCACTATCGGAAAAAACTCCAAAAATGTGAGGTTCTTAGTTAACCCACTCTCCCCCCAGCTGCCCGGCCATCTATCAGCAAACCACTTGCCTCGAAGATAGGCCCCGAACCCTTGGGCCCCTGACGCATCCGTAAACAGCTCCAAGTCGTTATCTGACCAACCTACCTCCTGGATGATCAGTCTGCCATTGAATTCGCCCAGAAAAGTGACCCACAATCTCAAGTCCTCCTTCATTTCCCTCGTCACTCTGATATGGTGCCTTGGATTCGACACTCAGGCCGTCGCCAGTGACAGCCGACGGCAGAATGCCCTGCCTATGGGGATGATCCGGCAAGCGAAATTTAACTTCCCCAGTAGCGACTGGACCTGTCGCAACGTCAACTTCCTGGCGCCCAGCGCTTCCTCCAGCACGCCCGTCAGGTCCGCCAATTTATCCTCTGGGAGCCTGCATTCCATCCTAATCGTGTCCAATTGTATCCCCAGAAAGCTCAATGATGACACCGGCCCCTCCGATTTCTCCACTGCAACCGGGATACCAAAATCCCTGGTAACCTCCCCGAACACCTTCACTAGGAGTTCACAATCCCCTGAACCCGCTGCACCCACGAACAAGAAATCGTCCAGGTAATGGACCACCGAGGATTTACCCGCCTTCTGCTTGACCACCCATTCCACAAAGGAACTAAACTTTTCGAAGTACGAACAGGAGATAGAACAACCCATTGGCAGGCACAGGTCCACGAAAAATTTTTCCTCAAAAACACACCCCAGCAAATGATGGCACCGGGGGTGCACCGGCAGCAGCCTGAAAGCTGATTCCACATCCGCCTTGGCCAGCAAAGCCCCCTTTCCGGCCTTTCTCACCAACGCCACTGCCCTGTCAAATGAAGCATAATTCACTGACACCAACTCTGGGTCTATACCATCGTTGACCGACAGCCCCTTTGGGTGCGACAGATGATGTATCATCCGAAATTGGCCTACCCCTTTCTTTGGAACCACCCCCAGCGGAGAAATTCTCAGCCCCTTCAAGGGCTGTTTTTCGAAAGGCCCCGCCATCCTACCCATCGCCACCTCCTTGCGCAACTTCTCCCCCACCACCCCCGGGAAGTCCCGTGCCGATTTCAAGTTCCCCCTAAAAACCCCCGGGGCCTGCTCTTTGTGAGGAATAAAAAACCCCGAACTAAACCCCGTCAACAGCAAGTCGGCATCCGCCACACCTCCCCGCCTATTGGCGTACCCCTTTAGCCATGGTACCATCTTTCCTACCTTCACCGGGGTCTGCGCCCAAATTACCCACTTCTCCGGGCTTTCCTCCCTGCCGCGCTTTCTTAAAGCACTTGGCCAAAGAGTGGATTCCCCCGCAGCCTGAACACTCATGCTTGTATTTGCATGACGCCCTAAAGCGGCATTGTCCTTCATTGAACTGAAAGCACAGTCCCTTCCGTATAGCCGACGATGTACCCCCACTACCACCCCCGGCTCCAATTCCCTGACCTGTGGCCCGAAAAGACTGCCCCCCCCCTAAGGGGGGGTCATCATCTCCAACCAGATCCCCATGTCATCCCACCGCATCTCAGGCCTCACCGCCATCCGCTGCCTGAACCGTCGTCGTACCGCCACCAAGCCATTCCACCATACGTCCTGTACGCATTTGCGATCTCATCGTAATAACAAAATAGGGACGAACCTTGCTCCGGGAACTTTTCCCCCATCACACTCGCTAGAATACAGAATGCCCTGGACCAATTCCCGAATGTCTTGGGCAGCTTCCTCCACCGCTTCTTCCTCTCCTCCTCCTCTTTCTTCCCTTTTTCCTTGTCGTCCTCTTTCACCTCCAATACCTGATCCAAAGGAAGAAGCGATAGAATCTCCAGATATTCCCTCTTCCAAATCTTCTCCCGCAACTCACTGGTAAGATGGATCCCCAACGGTCCCACTGAACACAGGCAAGGCCTCATCAAGGCGTCCTCCGGCACCTTCAAAGTCTCTCCTCCACTGGTGACGCTCGCTACCGGCGCCGTACTCCCTCCTGCCTGTGATCCCCCTGCTTGGACTCCACCTCCTGGCTGCACCCACGCCGCCGCTGGCGACCCCACCCCTGATGGTCTCTCAAGGGTCGCTATTAGGCCCTTCAAGCCTGCCAATAAAACCTCTCTCTCGCCAGCCAAGCTATCATTCACTCCTGGAAGCAGCACAGTCGACTCACCTGCCGACCGCGCTGCTGTAGCCGGTCCTTCTCCCTGTCCATCCGCTCCTCCTCCTGTCCCAGGCCTGCTGGCCCCACTCCTGCTGGCTTCTCCTGGTCTCCTGACCGACTCCTCCCTGCCCACGTCCAGAAGGCGTCTCGACGCCCCCCTACTGGCTGGGGACCTTCCCCTGCCGTGCCTGCTCCTTTCTCTGGACCGGTGCCCCCTGGTCCATGTTGCTGATCTCCTCTCCGTCCCTCCAGGTCCCCTGCTCCGAGGAGACTGAGACATCCTGCGTCCTCTGGGTGATTCCCGTCTCCTCAGAGGGGTGTGATCCCTCCCCGTATCACGTCCGGGTCTAGACGCCTGTGAGGAAGAGGCACCAGTCAAAACACCCCCCCTCTCAATCCCCTCCCTGCCCCCCTCCCCCTCCCCTCCCCGTTGTGGGGACAACATCCTCAAAAGCTGCGCCAGGGCAGATATCCCCCCTACCTGGCCAGCTTTTCCTGCTCCTGCTGATGTCCCTTCCAGCGGGTCCTCTTCCTCATCGAAGTCACCACTGGCCTCCAACTCCAGTGGTGGCTCCGTCCACAGCTCTGGGTCCTCCAATGCTTCTGCTTCCCTATTGGCTTCCTCCGCCTCCTCCACCCTTGCTGTAGAGGCACAGTCCACTGCAAAACAAACAAGCATCAGCAAAGCTCTTTCCACTCCCTCCCCCTTTCCCCCCCCTGACCCCTACCCCCTTCTTCCACAACTACCCCCCTATCCTCACAATGACCCCCCCAATTCTTCCTTCTCCCCCTTTTCCTCTTTTCTCTTTTTTTTTTGTGTTGACCCCCCCTTTACCTCTATCCACCCAGTCAAATCCACCCCCCCTCAGGGCCACAGCCCCCCCCATGCTCCCCAACTTAATTTGCACCGTGGGCAGGTACCCCCCCCTTTTGCCCGACCAGCAAACCCCCAGGCCCCCTAGTACTCCCAGCTGCCTCCCTTCTTCTCCCCCTACTCCTGTCTCCTTTATATCCTGCACCAGCCTGGCCACCTGCATACCCTCTGCTCCCCCTATGCTGCACACCCCCTTCTGTTTGCCCCCCTTTCCCTTCCCATACCGCCAGGTTTATATACACCTGGGGCCTTACCCTTCATTCCCCCTTACCGCCGTGTGGTCCCCCTTCTGCCCATCAACCACTTATGTACCGTGGTGGGCCGTCTGACCCCCCCCTTCCCCTGCTCGTGTCGTGAGCTGCATTTTCATCCTGCAGCCCCACCCTCCCCTGCTCTCCTTAGCGCGCTCCTCCGCATCCCCCCCACTGACTCCCCTCACCAGCCTCAGGACATCCCCTGTGCAAACGCCAACCGGCGTCCCAAATTTGCCCCCCAGGTCACCTCCGGTTTTGCCACCGCTCCCCCTCTGTCCCAACAACCTTACCTGCCATCCTCGTCACCGCCTGGCTGCTCCGGCGTCCGCCTCTTCCAGGTCTAGGCCCCGGCTGCGACCGCCGGGCCGTGACGTCATCCTGAGCCGCCGGTCTCCTCCGCGGGCATTCACCAGCCGTCTCCTCCGCTCCTGCTTGCTGCCGCTCTGCCTCCTGAATGGCTCCTGCCGACCTGCCTCTTCTTCCACCTTGCGGCCCCGGCTGCGACTGCCGGGCCGTGACGTCACTCGCCGCCTCCTCATTAGGCCTCAAGCCCGCCCTGGGCCTGGCCGTCGACGCTCCTCCTGCTCCCTGCTGCACCACCTCCTCCGGACTACCCGATGGCCTGCTGCTCCCCCTCCTTCTTCCTCCAGTGCCCCCATCTGGGCTCAGCCGTTCTGGAGGCCTGGATCTCCGTGCAGGCCGCACACTCCTCCTCACAGCTGCCCCTCTGGTAACCGGGGTCTCCACCGCATCTCCTGTGCCAGCTGCTCCTGAGTCTCCAGCCTCTCCCTGATCCATCCTGCTCCTTTCTGCCTCGCCACCTCCATCAGCTCCATTAACAGGGCCTCCATTCAGGTAAGTAAAATTGATCCCCCCACCGTGCTGCTCCTGATTAGAATGTGTGCTGTCACTTCCTGTCCTAGGCTTATCAACCCCCCTCTACAGCCCAGCCCCCTTGTCCTATCCTTCACCCCTTGTCTTCTTCCAAGTGGGGTCACATAACCCTTCCTTCCATCCTCTCATACAGGGTTCCTACTTTCTGTAGGGAGCCAGCACTGGTTGCTTAGTTGTAAAGAGTTAAAGGGACAGTCAAGTCCAAAATAAACTTTCATGATTCAAATGGTGCACATACTTTTAAACAACTTCCCAATTTACTTATATAGCAATTTTGCTTTGTTCTCTTGGTATTCTTAGTTGAAAGCTAAACCTAGGAAGGCTCATATGCTAATTTCTTAGACCTTGAAGGCCACCTCTTATGTGAAAGCACTTTGACAGTTTTTGACCACTAGAGGGCGTTTGTTCATGTGTGTCATATACAGTAGATAACATTAAGCTCACGCACGTGAAGTTACCTAGGATTAAGCACTGATTGGCTAAAATGCAACTCAAAAGAACTGAAATAAGTGGGCAGTTTGCAGAGGCTTAGATACAAGGTAATCACAGAAGTAAAAAGTGTATTATAACTTTGTTGGTAATGCAAAACTAGGGAATTGGCAATAAAGGGATTATCTATCTTTTTTTTTATTTTTGAAAATCAAAGTTTTTTATTGAGAGATACCAGGAGTACAAAATTAAAGCACAATAAACATTATACAAAGAGTAAATACATTATACATCACAGGCTTGTACAATCCTAAAGTCTCTAGTATAATATAAAATAATCACGTTCTGGCATTCTCTCTTTTCTATTTTGTTTTGTTTCCTATGTAGATACATAATAAAATGAAAATGAAGAAAAAAAAAATGTAAACAACCCTGGTAAATTATACTTCCTATAGGATGGTACATTAATTATAATAGAAGTGTATTTATTTTTGAAGGATTGACAAATTATAGGGAATCATGACAAGTTGCTCCTATTAGATACACGTGAACAGGGGGCAAAAAGCCTCATCTTCATGATAAACAAAAGACAAAGAGCAACTTATGACAAAGTGATGTTTGTAGCGGGTTAATACCGCTTATTTATCCACCTAATATAGGAGTGGATTATAGTTATGAGGGCGGGGGACGGAGCTATAGATTCTATTAGAGTTTACAAACTTTCCAGGCTGTCATCATTATAGCTGAACTCTATACATATGCTTACATAGAAACCTGCTCAAGCATCCTGGGTTTTTGTGTATAAAATGGGTCAGATTACATTCTGGAACAAGTATTCTCATAGCAGAGTATCAGGATGTATGTAACATGAGATATAAGGTAGATAATACGAAACATAGTATAAAACGACCGCCGGGCCGTGACGTCATCCTGAGCCGCCGGTCTCCTCCGCGGGCATTCACCAGCCGTCTCCTCCGCTCCTGCTTGCTGCCGCTCTGCCTCCTGAATGGCTCCTGCCGACCTGCCTCTTCTTCCACCTTGCGGCCCCGGCTGCGACTGCCGGGCCGTGACGTCACTCGCCGCCTCCTCATTAGGCCTCAAGCCCGCCCTGGGCCTGGCCGTCGACGCTCCTCCTGCTCCCTGCTGCACCACCTCCTCCGGACTACCCGATGGCCTGCTGCTCCCCCTCCTTCTTCCTCCAGTGCCCCCATCTGGGCTCAGCCGTTCTGGAGGCCTGGATCTCTGTGCAGGCCGCACACTCCTCCTCACAGCTGCCCCTCTGGTAACCGGGGTCTCCACCGCATCTCCTGTGCCAGCTGCTCCTGAGTCTCCAGCCTCTCCCTGATCCATCCTGCTCCTTTCTGCCTCGCCACCTCCATCAGCTCCATTAACAGGGCCTCCATTCAGGTAAGTAAAATTGATCCCCCCACCGTGCTGCTCCTGATTAGAATGTGTGCTGTCACTTCCTGTCCTAGGCTTATCAACCCCCCTCTACAGCCCAGCCCCCTTGTCCTATCCTTCACCCCTTGTCTTCTTCCAAGTGGGGTCACATAACCCTTCCTTCCATCCTCTCATACAGGGTTCCTACTTTCTGTAGGGAGCCAGCACTGGTTGCTTAGTTGTAAAGAGTTAAAGGGACAGTCAAGTCCAAAATAAACTTTCATGATTCAAATGGTGCACATACTTTTAAACAACTTCCCAATTTACTTATATAGCAATTTTGCTTTGTTCTCTTGGTATTCTTAGTTGAAAGCTAAACCTAGGAAGGCTCATATGCTAATTTCTTAGACCTTGAAGGCCACCTCTTATGTGAAAGCACTTTGACAGTTTTTGACCACTAGAGGGCGTTTGTTCATGTGTGTCATATACAGTAGATAACATTAAGCTCACGCACGTGAAGTTACCTAGGATTAAGCACTGATTGGCTAAAATGCAACTCAAAAGAACTGAAATAAGTGGGCAGTTTGCAGAGGCTTAGATACAAGGTAATCACAGAAGTAAAAAGTGTATTATAACTTTGTTGGTAATGCAAAACTAGGGAATTGGCAATAAAGGGATTATCTATCTTTTTTTTTATTTTTGAAAATCAAAGTTTTTTATTGAGAGATACCAGGAGTACAAAATTAAAGCACAATAAACATTATACAAAGAGTAAATACATTATACATCACAGGCTTGTACAATCCTAAAGTCTCTAGTATAATATAAAATAATCACGTTCTGGCATTCTCTCTTTTCTATTTTGTTTTGTTTCCTATGTAGATACATAATAAAATGAAAATGAAGAAAAAAAAAATGTAAACAACCCTGGTAAATTATACTTCCTATAGGATGGTACATTAATTATAATAGAAGTGTATTTATTTTTGAAGGATTGACAAATTATAGGGAATCATGACAAGTTGCTCCTATTAGATACACGTGAACAGGGGGCAAAAAGCCTCATCTTCATGATAAACAAAAGACAAAGAGCAACTTATGACAAAGTGATGTTTGTAGCGGGTTAATACCGCTTATTTATCCACCTAATATAGGAGTGGATTATAGTTATGAGGGCGGGGGACGGAGCTATAGATTCTATTAGAGTTTACAAACTTTCCAGGCTGTCATCATTATAGCTGAACTCTATACATATGCTTACATAGAAACCTGCTCAAGCATCCTGGGTTTTTGTGTATAAAATGGGTCAGATTACATTCTGGAACAAGTATTCTCATAGCAGAGTATCAGGATGTATGTAACATGAGATATAAGGTAGATAATACGAAACATAGTATAAAACGAGATATAAAGGGCTTCCAGAGGAGCTCCTCTCCTGGGGAGATGCCATCTACCGGCGACAAGGGAAAAGGGAATAGGGGTATGACCCGCAGGCAGCAAGTACCGGCGGGAAAGGGAGGAGAGGAGTCCCTTCTGTATTATTTACGTATAATGCCAATTCCACTGGTCCGGCCGTAACCAGCAGAACAAGCCTAGATTAGTATACCAAACCCTTCTAAGTAAACATACATTATCCATGTACACTGCAACATCCTGACTCACAATTAGGGTGTCTAAAGTGAACTTTCCAACTTAGAATGATTAGAAAGTATAACCTTGACAGATGTCAGTGGTATACCAAGAAAAGATTACCCATCTGGAGCAAGCTTATGTTATTAAATAGGAGCCCTATTGAAATGCATTTAAATGTAAGCAATGGTATCAACTTGGGGTGTCCTTTTTGGATTACCTGCTTCCAAAGTAGGAAATGGATATGCTTAAATACAATTCGGGGCCCAATGAGGAAACTTCAAACACAGTATAGACACTTGCAAATTAACATTAGAAATAAAAGGTATATACATCTAAGTAACCCATATAAACTATTGTGTAGTCCAGATATAGTAAAAGACCTCCTATGGAGGAGAGTGGAGAGCTAAGTTCCAAGCAAGCATGATGATATGCTAAACAAATTATACTTTACATGCTTACATGCATAATAACTAAATTTTCTCTAATAGCAGGAGTCTCTCCATAAATTTTAACTTTATAACAATGTCTAAAAGTGTATAGCCTAAAGTCTATCTAAGATGGACCATCTAAATTATAGACTTGTAGGAGTATATAGACTTAGGTCTCCAAACAATAACAAGTAAGAAAACATATATTAGTGATGCGACAGTAAAGTGACATTTAAAAGATCTGGAATAGTATCACTAATTAATTTCCTCTCTGCATACTATGGACAAAATCAAAACATTGTAGGGAGAGTACACACTTGAGATAATAGTCTGCGCTAACAAATGAGTACCTTATGTAGTGACAACACCAGAGGAGCTTGTGTAAACTAACAAAGTTAAAAGTTGGCTCATAAATCTGCATATCAACTTTTAACCTATCACTTCCCCCAGAGTTAGAAAAGTACGTTTGCAACAAATGCTGCAGCCAGATGGTAAGAGGGAAAAATATATCAAGACACAGTAGTGCTATAGTAATAGAGTGTACTTCCATTATATATAAGATATGGGGTGTCACCAGAGTTACAATTCAAAATATGAACCATCTGCTCTCAGTTATCCATATCTGTATGACTATATTTCCAGGTCTTATCTATAACTCTAGGGGATATCAAAACTATACTTATTAAAGCATTCTATTTGGAGGTTAAGCAAACACAATTGGTATGACAAGTTGGTTAATAGTAGAGAAATACAGGAAAAAGAGTAATAATAAACACATGAAAAACAGGACAATTCCATGATAACAAACCTGATATAAGACTAACACAGCGTCTAAGTAATTATAAACTATGAAACTAGCCTGCACAACTTCTATAAAATGCACCATAATAGAGGAGCTTATAAACGGCATGGGCTTTTATCCAACTCCTGTTGCCAGAAGACCTAGATGGGGAGAAATGAGCTGTAAACTCTGAACTCGAAGAGGACTCATTATAGATCTTTTATATGTGGAGGCTAGAAGAGCTCCGGTGTACAAGGAAGGCTCCACAGTTCCCAAGCATCTACTGTTATCTAATGTCACCCTTCTTGTGTGTCCATTGACTCCAAAGGTAATATTCTCTGATGGGCTCTGCCCGGCCTCTAAGGCGCTCACTCCAATAGCCGGGGGAATGGCGGGGACACCTCTGTTGTCGCTACAGACCACCAGATTAGCTGCCTCTCCCTTCTCATCAGGGTGCCTACCTCCTCCAGCATAGGAAGCCGTTATTTCCGCTGAATCATATGTGTGCTGTGGTGGCTGGGCATTACCCTCCAAGGAGACAGGTTGGTAGGCGCCTGTGTGCGGGTAATTAAGTCTGTGGTCACTATCGGGTCTCTGCGATGTATTAAAAAAAGAGCTGGTTGGCAGGCTATTCAATCTCTGAGACCTCCTCGTTCTAGGCTCGCAATCTTCTCCTGTGGGAGTCCGGTCAGAGAGAAGTTCAGCCCGTAGAATAAGGAAGTGGGTATCAAACCTCTCCCCCAGCCTCCTGAGCACTAGCATTAACTCCGCCATTTTCGGTATGAGGCGGCTTCAGGCAGAACAGCTAATCGACCGGGTAATGAGTCTTATAGGTCGTCACACAGAGTATTATAGCAGAGGATAAAAATAAAATTGTTCCTTAATGATATTACTGCAGCTCGTAAACCATGCCATTACACAGCTCCCCAGATGATGGTGAATAGTGCCGCGTGGGTGTCCTCGAACAAAGAAGTCAAACCTCTTTTGAATTTCAGTGTCTCTAGCTATCTCTTGAGTCATGAATTAGGGTTGTCTCTTCAAAATCTTAGTCTCCGGAGTACTTTGTGGAAATTTATGTGGATAAAGGCTATTATGAAATATATGTAGCCAGGAGCTACTGCATAACACGTCCTGTTCCCTTGGCGGCTAGCTCCGCCCCCCGGGATTATCTATCTTTTTAAACAAAAAGAATTTTGGTGTTGACTGTCCCTTTAATTCATTTTTCAGAACAAATACTTTATTTTGGTGATGTATATATCAGCTGTTTGGAAAGAGAAGGAATTTGGTAATTACATAAATCAGCTACCAACTATACTGTTTTGTTTTGTTAATATACATTACTGCTTTAGCTATTCTGGAAGTGTGTTCTACTTAAATTAAATTATTAAAGTTTGTAATTTAAGAATAAAATTGGTAAAATTGTCCTTTTGACCTAATGTAATTCTATCTAATCAAGACATTTCTTTCGAGTGACATGTCACCTGTTCCTGTGATCTCACCTGTTCCTGGAGCCTTGACCATACTTGAGGTCTTGCTTGCATCTAAGGCCTTGTCTGTACGCTTAGCCTCACCTGTTCCTGTGGCCAAATCAAGTGTGCCCAATCTGACATTGTGTAAATATGGACCAATAGGTTGTTTGCTCTGGTTTCTCAGTTATTCTACAAATACTCTTTTCTGGCTCATACCAGTCTCAGGCAGACACCTCCTAACCAGCTGAGTCCATGGGTTTTGTGGCACAATAGGCATACTTATAATGGTTGCATTGTTTTAGTGCATTTTTTTAATACCTTACAAAATATGCATATGGCTTAACCTAAACAGACACATATTATACCTCAAAACAAGTTCACTCACAAGCAGATTGTTTTGAAATTTTACCATTTAATTAAATGACTCTTACATGTGGCTGAAGTGAAAATATTAAATTATTTGCTATAAATGCAGGAGGGTGCTCAAACGTACTCCTTTTTGCCAAGGGTAAATCCATTCAACCATGAGATCCCTTATTTGAAAGTTTAATCTACTATGTTAGAGCAGATGAATACACATCACACAGAGATAAAATACATGTATATCCCCCTACATGCTAGCATGTTTCTACAATAAGCCGGCATAGAACAGTCCACAATGCGTTCCGGGCACATAGTGTAAAAACACGCTCCGGCTGTGTAAGACAAGTTACCGTCCTGTGAACATAATTTAAACCTCAGTTTTTCCAGGCACTAAAGTGTAAAGACACGCTCTGGTGATATGAGACTTATACTGTCCCGCAGGATTAATGATGGACCAATGTCAACTTCACAGCAAATCCGGGCAATTATCCCCGGGGGAGTAAATGTACCTCCAGCTACTTGCAAAACTTGCTACCGCACGACTTACCTTCACTTCTTTATTCTCAATATGGTGCCTATTTCGAGGCCGCTAAATACCTCAGTGATCCTGTTCTTTTTTGCCAGTATAGATCTTCACTTGCTAATGCCGTAAGTGGGGAACTTGTTACCTCTGAGTTTCAGATCAGAGCTGCTCCACCATAATAGCATCTACCTCCACGCTGCAAGTTTCCACACTCCAAACATTACGCGTTTTGCCCCCCCCCTTCAGGGCAGGAATCGAGGCTTCGTCAGATGTATGATGTTACCACTACAGATAGTGTTTAAGTATCTTCGTTGTTACAATTATTGCACGCCCCTTGTTTGATTTCTTAAAGGGACCTCACGCTATTACACAAAATATCAACTTGTACCTTTTCTTATCAACTGGTACCTTTTATTTTTACTGGTACAAGAGGTTTTATAGGTGAAGGCATATCCTGTGTCTTTTTTATCTTTAAATAAAGTGTAATATTTTTTTGATCCTAGTGCAGCCGTGTCCTCCTTTTGTTCCAGTTATATATAACGGAACTCTAACTATAATAATTGGTAATTGTATTATTTGGGACTGCTAGCACAGATTCCTCACACAATTTCTTATATTTTCCGAGTGCACCCTGCCTTATGACCCATTGTTTGTAACTATATATATATATATATATATAAATATAGATAGATAGATAGATAGATAGATGTAAATGTTACCAAAAATTATATATATAAATATTTAAGTATATATAGAACATAGTCTTCTATGTTAAAAACATTGGAATGTGAAATATTCATAATTCATGTCGGGTTGAGCACACTTGAATAAAAGTGATCGGATTAGCGCTAGAGTATGGGTGTTTTTTTTTTCCGTGTTCCATTAAAGTTTATTGGGGAATACGTTAATGCGTTGGCAATATTTGCTTGTGCATTAACATTTTACTTTTAATTTATAATACGAGCACTATCCGACATATGTAAAAAGCCTCCATCTAGTGATGCTATCCCTCGAGCGGGAGCGCTAATTTGCACTCCATTTATAATCTAGTCTAGTGTGTCAGTGTAGTATTCATTTTACAGTGCCTTGCAATCAACTTGTTCATATTTGAAATAAAGCAGAACATTATTTACACGGAAATATAATAAGGTATTCAAAATATCACAATGTTTCCTTTATCCTGGCAGCCTAAAACTATTTCAGTAAAAGAAATCACAAACATATCTTTGAGAAAAGTAGATGTTTAGGGAAATGACATTCAGATATGTTATAAGGAACCAGATTTTGTACAACCTTTTAGGCATGTTCTTAATATATTTAGAAATATTTTGTGGTACCATGGTATCAAGATTTTTAGTATTAGTTTATATAGTTTCTAATATATTACAGTAGATTGACCAATTTTGCTGTGTAATTAAAGATAAGGAATTTGTTTCCTAGATACAGAGTTAGGCCCAGTTACTGATCACATAGTGTAAGGGGAAAATAATACTAGTTTTCCAGTATTTCTCAATTTTAAACCATTACAAGAGTCCTCCTTGTAGGAAAGAGAATAGAAAATGTGATGTGGGCGAAAGATAGTTTTCTTGTGTGTATGTATGTGAATGAAATGTGTAAATGTGTTGTTGCTATAAATAGTGGAACCATGTTGCAAAAATGCTCACTCTGATATCTTTTTTTATATCATTAAAGTGCTTTGGTCTTCTGTTCATGAGCCCTAGTGTTATTATAGGATTAATATAAGCAGATAGAGGGTCTGCTTTCTGTAGGGAGCCAGCACTGGTTGCTTAGTTGTAAAGAGTTAAAGGGACAGTCAAGTCCAAAATAAACTTTCATGATTCAAATAGTGCATGTAATTTTAAACAACTTCCCAATTTACTTTTATACCAATTTTGCTTTGTACTCTTGGTATTCTTAGTTAAAAGCTAAACCTAGGTAGGCTCATATGCTAATTTCTTAGACCTTGAAGGCCACCTCTTATGTGAAAGCACTTTGACAGTTTTTGACCACTAGAGGGCGTTAATTCATGTGTGTCATATAGATAACATTAAGCTCACGCACGTGAAGTTACCTAGGATTAAGCACTGATTGGCTAAAATGCAACTCAAAAGAACTGAAATAAGTGGACAGTTTGCAGAGGCTTAGATACAAGGTAATCACAGAAGTTAAAAGTGTATTATTATAACTTTGTTGGTTATGCAAAACTAGGGAATTGGCAATAAAGGGATTATCTATCTTTTTAAACCAAAAAAATTCTGGTGTTGACTGTCCCTTTAATTCATTTTTCAGAACAAATACTTTATTTTGGTGATGTATATATCAGCTGTTTGGAAAGAGAAGGAATTTGGTAATTACATAAATCAGCTACCAACTATACTGTTTTGTTTTGTTAATATACATTACTGCTTTAGCTATTCTGGAAGTGTGTTCTACTTAAATTAAATTATTAAAGTTTATAATTTAAGGAAAAAATTTGTAAAATTGTCCATTTGACCTAATGTAATTCTACCTAATCAAGACATTTCTTTCGAGTGATATATCACCTGTTCCTGTGTTCTCACCTGCTCCTGGAGCCTTGACCATACTTGAGGTCTTGCTTGCATCTAAGGCCTTGTCTGTACTTTTAGCCTCACCTGTTCCTGTGGCCAAAACAAATGTGCCCAATCTGACATTGTGTAAATATGGACCAATAGGTTGTTTGCTCTGGTTTCTCAGTTATTCTACAAATACTCTTTTCTGGCTCATACCAGTCTCAAGCAGACACCTCCTAACCAGCTGAGTCCATGGGTTTTGTGGCACAATAGGCATACTTATAATGGTTGCATTGTTTTAGTGCATTTTTTTTAATACCTTACAAAATATGCATATGGCTTAACCTAAACAGACACGTATTGTACCTCAAAACAAGTGCAGTCACGAGCAGATTGTTTTGAATTTTTACCATTTAATTAAATGACCCTTTCATGTGGCTGAAGTGAAAATATTAAATTATTTGCTATAAATGCAGGAGGGTGCTCAAACGTACTCCTTTTTGCCAAGGGTAAATCCATTCAACCATGAGATCCCTTATTTGAAAGTTTAATCTACTATGTTTTGATGAATGAAAATGAGTGGCCAATGTTACTGTCCACCCTTTCTGTGAAGAATTAATAAAGACATAACTTAGACCAATCATTATATGGAACAGAATATTTTACTTCCAATGAGGGGTCACATGACTCATTACTATGAGGCCTACTTATCAAGCCGTCAACTATGCTGCATTTGCCGACACCAATACGCTCGCCTGACATCGCCTAACATCGCGGCCACGGACCTGAATACGCTCTCCTTATTTATTAAAAAAGCTGTCAAAAAGCTGCGCACCAAGTACGGGGCGATGAGCAGCGGACTGTTGTTAACTAACAGTCATCGATCTCACTGCTATTCTGCTTTTTCCCAGCTTTATTTATATCCTGTCACTAAGCACTGCCACTATACTAAAATGTTTAACCCCTATCCCTCCACTCCCGGAGCCGACTGGAACTAAATAAATGCATTAACCCCTAAACCCCTGGCCTCCCACATCACTACCACATATTAAACCTATTAACCCCTAAACCGCCAGCCCCCCACATCGCCATAAACTAAATTAACCTATTAACCACTAAACCTAACAACCCGCTAACTGTATATTAAATTACATCATCCCAATCTTATAAAAGATTTAAACTTACCTTTAGATTTAAATTAAACTATATTAAACTATTAATTAATCTACCCTAACTGTTATACTAAAATTACAATAAACTATATTAAACTATTACTTAATCAACCCCAACTATTATACTAAAATTACAATAAACTATATTAAAATATTAATTAACCTACCCTATTATACTAAAATTACAATAAACTACAGTAAACTAATAATTAACCTACCCTAACTGTTATACTAAAATTACATTAAACTACAAATTAAATTAACTATATTATATATTTAAAAACCTAACCCTACTCAAATTATTTAAATCTACTATTAAAAATTACAAAGTTACAAAAAACTAACAACTAAGTTACACAAAATAAAAAACACTGTTACACAAAATAAAAAACAATAAATTACACAAAATAAAAAATAAATTATCAAATATTTAAACTAATTACACCTAATCTAAGAGCCCTATGAAAATAAAAAAGCCCCCCAAAATAAAAAACCCTAGCCTACAATAAACTACCAATGGCCCTTAAAAGGGCCTTTTGCGGGGCATTGCCCCAAAGAAATCAGCTCTTTTACCTATAAATAAAAATACAAACAACCCCCAACAATAAAACCCACCACCCACACAACCAACCTCCCCCCAAAAAATGAGAGCTCAATCCTATTGGCTGATTGGATCAGCCAATAGGATGAAAGCTCAATCCTATTGGCTGATTGCAACAGAAATCATGTCTTAAAGATGGAGTCGCTCTGCACCAGATGGATGAAGATAGAAGATGCCGTCTGGATGAAGACTTCTGCCCGCTTGGATGAAGAATTCTGCCGGCTTCGATGAGGACTTCTGCCACTTCGTTGAGGATGGATGTCGGGTCTTCAAAAACTGCAAGTGGATCTTTGGGGGTTAGTGTTAGTTTTTTTTTAAGGGTTTATTGGGTGGGTTTTAATTTTAGATTAGAGACTTTGGTTGGAAAAAGAGCTAAATGCCCTTTTCAGAGCAATGGGGAGCTTAGGTTTTTTAGGTAGTTTTTTTTTTGGGGGGGGGGGTTGGTTGTGTGGGTGGTGGGTTTTACTGTTGGGGGGCTGTTTGTATTTTTATTTACTGGTAAAAGAGCTGATTTCTTTGGGGCAATGCCCCGCAATAGGCCCTTTTAAGGGCCATTGGTAGTTTATTGTAGGCTAGGGTTTTTTTTTATTCTAGGGGGGCTTTTTTATTTTTATAGGGCTCTTAGATTATGTGTAATTAGTTTAAATATTTGATCATTTATTTTTATTTTGTGTAATTTAGTGTTTATTTTTTTTGTAACTTAGTGTTTTTTATTTTGTGTTACTTAGTTGTTAGTTTTTTGTAACTGTAATTTTTAATGGTAGATTTAAATAACTTGAGTAGGGTTAGGTTTTTAAATATATAATATAGGTAATTTAATTTGTAGTTTAATGTAATTTTAGTATAACAGTTAGGGTAGGTTAATTATTAGTTTAATATAGTTTAATGTAATTTTGGTATAACAGTTAGGGTAGATTAATTAGTAGTTTAATATAGTTTAATTTAAATCTAAAGGTAAGTTTAAATTTATTATAAGATAGGGATGATGTAATTTAATGTACAGTTAGCGGGTTGTTAGGTTTAGTGGTTAATAGGTTAATTTAGTTTATGGCGATGTGGGGGGCTGGCGGTTTAGGGGTTAATAGGTTTAGTAAGTGGTAGTGATGTGGGAGCCAGGAGTTTATGGGTTAATAACTTTATTTAGTTGCGGTGGGCTCCAGGAGTGGCGGAATAGGGGTTAATAACTTTATTTAGTTGCAGAGATGCCCGGTAGCGGCGGGATAGGGGTTAATACATTATTTAGGTGGCGGCGGGGTCCGGGAGTGGCGGGATAGGGGTTAATAACATTATGTAGGTGGCGGCGGTGGCAGGGCGGCAGATTAGGGGTGTTTAGACTCAGGGCTTATGTTAGGGTGTTAGGTGTAAACTTTACTTTTATTCTACCATTGAAATCAATGGGATATCAGGCAGCAGCAAACATGAGCTTTCGCTGCTTTCAGACTCCCATTGATTCCTATGGCATCCGCGGCCTCCAGGGCGGCGGATTAAAAACCAGGTACACTGGGCCGGATTAGTGGCGAGCGTACCTGTTGGCAGTTTGATAACTAGCAAAAGTTGTCAGATAGTGTCGAATTTGTATTCGGAACATCTGTAATGACGTAAGCATCAATCTGTGTCGGACTGAGACCGGCCGATCGTATGTTACGTCACAGCTTTTGCCAGTCTGTAGGCTTTGATAAATGTGGCGAATCAGGCTCGTCACAATTACACTGCGGAATTCCAGCGTATTTGCGGTTGTAGGCTTGAAAAATAGGCCTCTATCACTTAGATAATGTAAAAAAGAACTTCCTAGATACTTTTTAGAGTTTTACAATAGGCTGGGGGTTAAAGTTGTAAATATATATTGTGCTTGTTTTTCTTAATTCGTATAGTTGGTACCATGACTTTAAATATAAACAAAGATAGAAAATCAAATATCTTTTTCCTACAAATTAAGACATGCTAAATTAATATGTAACGCTGAGAATACTGGCATTTTTTATTATCTAAAAATAGAGCATTTTAAATTTCCTATAACAGCTTACATGTGTACTAAACTGTTTTAGAAAATAGAACAGTAACATTAGCAAAGCTCATAAATGTTGATTTTTGTTTTTTTATTATTCTTATTATGGATGAGTTCACATTTTATATTAAGATGCTCTGATTCTCGGAATTCTGCAAATCTATTTATTGTTATGTAATTTCCAAGAATACTGTCAGGTAAGTTTTATTGTATTTAAATATTCATAATGATACAGTTTAATTAAACCATCCATTGAAATTGCTTAAATGTCTTTTTTATTATTATTATTTTTTTTAGATCAAATGGAAATTTTGAGCTGTGTGAAAAGCAATAACAATGTTATTCAGGATAAAAATACAAACTATGGCAACATTTAGTATATTTTAACCCCTTAAGTGTTAATGCTTTAACTGCAGATGACAACCACGTGTCGTCATCCTAGGGGGGCTACTTAAGAAGATTATTGCGGCCTCCCCCTGCACTTACTTATTAATCTCTGGTGGCCTAGAGGTCTTTCAACACTGGGTCCTCTATTTATCAAGCTGTCAACCGCAAATACGCTGGAATTCCGCAGCGTATTTATGGCGAGCCTGATTTGACGTAGTTATCAAACCCTACAGACCGGCAAAAGTAGAATTTAGTGACGTAACATTCGATCCGCCGGGCTCAGTCCAACACAGATCAATGGTTACGTCACTACAGATGATCCGAACACAAGTTCGGCACAATCTGACTACTTTTGGAAGTTATCAAAGAGCTACCAGGTACGCTCGCCACTTTTCCGGCCCAGCGTACCTGGTTTTCAATCCACAGCCCTGGAGGTGGTGGATGCCATAGGAATCAATGGGAGTCTGACAGCAGCGAAAACTTATGTTCGCTGCTGCCCGATATCCCATTGATTCCTAAAGGTAATGTCTACACCTAACACCCTAACATGTACCCCGAGTCTAAACACCCCTAATCTGGCCCCTACACACCGCCGCCACCTACATTATACTTGTTAACCCCTAAACCGACGCTCCCGGACCCCGCCGCAACTCTAATAAATGTATTAACCCCTAAGCCTCCACTCCTGGACCCCGCCGCCACCTACATTATACCTATTAACCCCTAATCTGCCGCCCCTATACCGCCGCCACCTACATAAAGTTATTAACCCCTATCCTGCTGATCCCGGACCCTGCCACAACTAAATAAATTGATTAACCCCTAAACTGCCGCTCCCGGAGCCCACCGCCGCCTACATTATATTTATTATCCCCTAATCTGCCCCCCCCTACACCGCCGCCACTTTAATAAACATATTAACCCCTAAACCTAAGTCTAAACCTAAACCTAACACCCACTAACTTAAATCTAATTTAAATAACTCTAAATAAATATTACTATAATTAATTAAATTATTCCTATTTAAAACTAAATACTTACCTATAAAATAAACCATAAGATAGCTACAATATAACAAATAGTTACATTGTAGCTAGCTTAGGGTTAATTTTTATTTTACAGGCAAGTTTGTATTTATTTTAACTAGGTAGAATAATTATTAAATAGTTATTAACTATTTAATAATTACCTAGATAAAATAAATACAAAAGTACCTGTAAAATAAATCCTAACCTAAGTTACAATTACACCTAACACTACACTATCATTAAAATAATTAAATAAATTAACTACAAGTAAATAAAACTAATTACAATTAAATAAAATTAACTAAAGTACCACCCCCCCCCACTAAATTACAGAAAATTAAAAATAATTACAAGAATTTTAAACTAATTACACCTAATCTAATCCCCCTAATAAAATAAAAAAGCACACCAAAATAATAAAAATCTCTACCCTATACTAAATTACAAATATCCCTTAAAAGGGCTTTTTGCGGGGCATTGCCCCAAAGTAATCAGCTCTTTTACCTGTAAAAAAAATACAATACCCCCCCAACATTGAAACCCACCACCCACACACCCAACCCTACTCTAAAACAGCCAATCGGAATTAAGGTAGGAAAAATCCTATTGGCTGATGCAATCAGCCAATAGAATTGAGCTCACATTCTATTGACTGTTCCAGTCAGCCAATAGAATGCGAGCTCAATCCTATTGGCTGATTGGATCAGCCAATAGGATTGAACTTCAATCCTATTGGCTGATTGCATCAGCCAATAGGATTTTTCCTACCTTAATTCCGATTGGCGGATAGAATCCTATCAGCCAATCGGAATTCAAGGGACGCCATCTTGGATGACATCATTTAAAGGAACCTTCATTCGTCGGGAGCCGTCGGAAGAAGAGGATGCTCCGCATCGGCTGGCTTGAAGATGGACCCGCTCCGCTCCGGATGGATGAAGATAGAAAATGCCGCCTGGATGAAGCCTTCTGCCCGTCTGGAGGTCCTCTTCTGCCCGGATTGGATGAAGACTTCTGCCCCTCTGGAGGTCCACTTGTGCCCGGCTGGGTGAAGACGGCTCAAGGTAGGGTGATCTTCAATGGGTTAGTGTAAGGTTTTATTAAGGGGGGATTGGGTGGGTTTTAGAGTAGGGTTGGATGTGTGGGTGGTGGGTTTTAATTTTGGGGGGTATTGTATTTTTTTTTACAGGCAAAAGAGCTGATTACTTTGGGGCAATACCCCGCAAAAAGCCCTTTTAAGGGCTATTTGTAATTTAGTATAGGGTAGGGATTTTTATTATTTTGGGGGGCTTTTTTATTTTATTAGGGAGATTAGATTAGGTGTAATTAGTTTAAAATTCTTGTAATTATTTTTTTAGTGTCTGTAATTTAGTGTTTTTTGTACTTTAGTTAATTTTATTTAATGGTAATTAGTTTTATTTAATTGTAGTTAATTTATTTAATTATTCTAATGATAGTGTAGTGTTAGGTGTAATTGTAACGTAGGTTAAGATTTATTTTACAGTTACTTTTGTATTTATTTTAGCTAGGTAGTTATTAAATAATTAATAACTATTTAATAACTATTGTACCTAGTTAAAATAAATACAAACTTGCCTGTAAAATAAAAATAAACCCTAAGATAGCTACAATGTAACTATTATTTATATTGTAGCTTTCTTATGGTTTATTTTACAGGTAAGTATTTAGTTTTAAATAGGAATAATTTATTTAATTGTAGTAATTTTATTTAGATTATTTTAAATTATATTTAAGTTAGGGGGGGTGTTAGGGTTAGACTTAGGTTTAGGGGTTAATATGTTTATATAGTGGTGGCAGTGTAGGGGGGGCAGATTAGGGGTTAATAAGTATAATGTAGGTGGCCGTGGGCTCCGGGAGCGGCGGTTTAGGGGTTAAACAATTTATTTGGTTGCGGCGGGGCCCGGGATTGGCAGGATAGGGGTTAATAACTTTATGTAGGTGGTGGCAGTATAGGGGGAAGCAGATTAGGGGTTAATAGGTATAATGAAGGTGGTGGTGGGGTCCGGGAGCGGCAGTTTAGGGGTTAATACATTTATTAGAGTTGCGGTGGGGTCCTGGAACGGCTTTTTAGGGGTTAATAACTTTATTTAGTTGCAGGGGGCTCCGGGATTGGTGGTTTAGGGGTTAAAACAGTATAGTATAGTGTGGGTGCTTATTGACAGTATAGCAAGAAAGCTGCGTATAAGCCGAAGAGCAGCGAGATCGATGACTGTTAGTTAACAACAGTCCGCTGCTCATCGCACCGTACTTGGTGCGCGGCTTTTTGACAGCTTTCTTGATAAATTTGGCGAACGTATTCAGGTCCGCGGCAGCGATGTTAGGTGATCTTAGGCGAGCATATTGGTGCCGTTGAATGCAAGAAAGTCGACGGCTTGATAACTAGAGGCCTGGAAGTCTAGAAAGTACAGGGTTGATGCAAAGGGCTTAATGGAGCTGGATGGGGGGTAAGTATACAAACCCCTCAGCCTCAGTATTCCTAGAAGTCCTAGAAACCCCCAAAACACATACGGCTAGATTTAGAGTTTTGTCGGTAAGGACCCGCGTAGCTAACGCTGGCTTTTTTCTGGCCGCACCATAAAAATAACTCTGGTATTGAGAGTCCACATAAAGGCTGCGTTAGGCTCCAAAAAAGGAGCGTAGAGCATATTTAGCGCAGCTTCAACTCTCGATACCAGAGTTGCTTACGGACGCCTCAAAAACGTGCTCGTGCACGAATCCCCCATAGGAAACAATGGGGCTGTTTGAGCTGAAAAAAAACCTAACAACTGCAAAAAAGCCGCGTTCAGCTCCTAACGCAGCCCCATTGTTTGCTATGGGGAAACACTTCCTACGTCTGCACCTAACACCCTAACATGTACCCCGAGTCTAAACACCCCTAGCCTTACACTTATTAACCCCTAATCTGCCGCCCCCGCTATCGCTGACCCCTGCATATTATTTTTAATCCCTAATCTGCTGCTCCGTAAACCGCCGCTACTTACATTATCCTTATGTACCCCTAATCTGCTGCCCCTAACACCGCCGACCCCTATATTATATTTATTAACCCCTAATCTGCCCCCCACAACGTCGCCTCCACCTGCCTACACTTATTAACCCCTAATCTGCCGAGCGGACCGCACCGCTATCATAATAAAGTTATTAACCCCTAATACGCCTCACTAACCCTATAATAAATAGTATTAACCCCTAATCTGCCCTCCCTAACATCGCCGACACCTAACTTCAATTATTAACCCCTAATCTGCCGACCGGAGCTCACCGCTATTCTAATAAATGTATTAACCCCTAAAGCTAAGTCTAACCCTAACACTAACACCCCCTAACTTAAATATAATTTAAATCTAACGAAATTAATTAACTCTTATTAAATAAATTATTCCTATTTAAAGCTAAATACTTACCTGTAAAATAAATCCTAATATAGCTACAATATAAATTATAATTATATTATAGCTATTTTAGGATTAATATTTATTTTACAGGTAACTTTGTATTTATTTTAACCAGGTACAATAGCTATTAAATAGTTAAGAACTATTTAATAGCTAAAATAGTTAAAATAATTACAAAATTACCTGTAAAATAAATCCTAACCTAAGTTACAATTAAACCTAACACTATACTATCATTAAATTAATTAAATAAAATACCTACAATTACCTACAATTAAACCTAACACTACACTATCAATACATTAATTAAATACAATACCTACAAATAACTACAATGAAATAAACTAACTAAAGTACAAAAAATAAAAAAGAACTAAGTTACAAAAAATAAAAAAATATTTACAAACATAAGAAAAATATTACAACAATTTTAAACTAATTACACCTACTCTAAGCCCCGTAATAAAATAACAAAGACCCCCAAAATAAAAAATTCCCTACCCTATTCTAAATTACTAAAGTTCAAAGCTCTTTTACCTTACCAGCCCTGAACAGGGCCCTTTACGGGGCATGCCCCAAGAAGTTCAGCTCTTTTGCCTGTAAAAAAAACCATACAATACCCCCCCCAACATTACAACCCACCACCCACATACCCCTAATCTAACCCAAACCCCCTTAAATAACCCTAACACTAAGCCCCTGAAGATCATCCTACCTTGTCTTCACCTCACCGGGTATCACCGATTGGTCCTGGCTCCAAAATCTTCATCCAACCCAAGCGGGGGCTGGCGATCCATCATCCGGTGGCTGAAGAGGTCCAGAAGAGGCTCCAAAGTCTTCATCCTATCCGGGAAGAAGAGTATATCCGGACCGGCAACCATCATCTTCCAAGCGGCATCTTCTATCTTCATCCGATGAGGACCGGCTCCATCCTGAAGACCTCCACCGCGGACCCATCTTCATCCAGCGACGTCCAACTGAAGAATGACGGTTCCTTTAAGGGACGTCATCCAAGATGGCATCCCTCGAATTCCGATTGGCTGATAGGATTCTATCAGCCAATCGGAATTAAGGTAGGAATATTCTGATTGGCTGATCAGAATCAAATTCAATCCGATTGGCTGATCCAATCAGCCAATCAGATTGAGCTCGCATTCTATTGGTTGATCGGAACATAGATTGGATCAGCCAATCGGATTGAACTTGATTCTGATTGGCTGATTCCATCAGCCAATCAGAATATTCCTACCTTAATTCCGATTGGCTGATAGAATCCTATCAGCCAATCGGAATTCGAGGGACGCCATCTTGGATGACGTCCCTTAAAGGAACCATCATTCTTCAGTTGGACGTCGCCGGATGAAGATGGGTCCGCGGTGGAGGTCTTCAGGATGGAGCCGGTCCTCATCGGATGAAGATAGAAGATGCCGCTTTGAAGATGATGGTTGCCGGTCCGGATCTACTCTTCTTCCTGGATAGGATGAAGACTTTGGAGCCTCTTCTGGACCTCTTCAGCCACCGGATGATGGATCGCCAGCCCCCGCTTGAGTTGGATGAAGATTTTGGAGCCAGGACCGATTGGTGATACCCGGTGAGGTGAAGACAAGGTAGGATGATCTTCAGGGGCTTAGTGTTAGGTTTATTTAAGGGGGGTTTGGGTTAGATTAGGGGTATGTGGGTGGTGGGTTGTAATGTTGGGGGGGTATTGTATGGTTTTTTTTACAGGCAAAAGAGCTGAACTTCTTGGGGCATACCCCGCAAAGGGCCCTGTTCAGGGCTGGTAAGGTAAAAGAGCTTTGAACTTTAGTAATTTAGAATAGGGTAGGGCATTTTTTATTTTGGGGGTCTTTGTTATTTTATTATGGGGCTTACAGTAGGTGTAATTAGTTTAAAATTGTTGTAATATTTTTCTTATGTTTGTAAATATTTTTTTATTTTTTGTAATTTAGTTCTTTTTTATTTTTTGTACTTTAGTTAGTTTATTTCATTGTAGTTATTTGTAGGTATTGTATTTAATTAATGTATTGATAGTGTAGTGTTAGGTTTAATTGTAGGTAATTGTAGGTATTTTATTTAATTAATTTAATGATAGTATAGTGTTAGGTTTAATTGTAACTTAGGTTAGGATTTATTTTACAGGTAATTTTGTAATTATTTTAACTATTTTAGCTATTAAATAGTTCTTAACAATTTAATAACTATTGTACCTGGTTAAAATAAATACAAAGTTACCTGTAAAATAAATATTAATCCTAAAATAGCTATAATATAATTATAATTTATATTGTAGCTATATTAGGATTTATTTTACAGGTAAGTATTTAGCTTTAAATAGGAATAATTTAATAAGAGTTAATTTCGTTAGATTTAAATTACATTTAAGTTAGGGGGGTGTTAGTGTTAGGGTTAGACTTAGCTTTAGGGGTTAACACATTTATTAGAATAGCGGTGAGCTCCGGTCGGCAGATTAGGGGTTAATAATTGAAGTTAGGTGCCTGCGATGTTAGGGAGGGCAGATTAGGGGTTAATACTATTTATTATAGGGATAGTGAGGCGGATTAGGGGTTAATAACTTTATTATAGTAGCGGTGCGGTCCGCTCGGCAGATTAGGGGTTAATAAGTGTAGGCAGGTGGAGGCGACATTGAGGGGGGCAGATTAGGGGTTAATAAATATAATATAGGGGTCGGCGGTGTTAGGGGCAGCAGATTAGGGGTACATAAGGATAACTTAAGTAGCGGCGCTTTGCGGTCGGCAGATTAGGGGTTAATTATTGTAGGTAGCTGGCTGCGACGTTGTGGGGGGCAGGTTAGGGGTTAATAAATATAATATAGGGGTCGGCGGTGTTAGGGGCAGCAGATTAGGGGTACATAAGGATAACGTAGGTGGCGGTCGGCAGATTAGGGGTTAAACATTTTTAATAGAGTGGCGGCGATGTGGGGAGACCTCGGTTTAGGGGTACATAGGTAGTTTATGGGTGTTAGTGTACTTTAGAGCACAGTAGTTAAGAGCTATATGAACCGGCGTTAGCCCAGAAAGCTCTTAACTACTGACTTTTTTCTGCGGCTGGAGTTTTGTCATTAGAATTCTAACGCTCACTTCAGACACGACTCTAAATACCGGAGTTAGAAAAATCCCATTGAAAAGATAGGATACGCAATTGACGTAAGGGGATCTGCGGTATGGAAAAGTCGCGGCTGAAAAGTGAGCGTTAGACCCTTTTTTGACTGACTCCAAATACCGGAGGTAGCCTAAAACCAGCGTTAGGAGCCTCTAACGCTGGTTTTCACGGCTACCGCCAAACTCCAAATCTAGGCCATAGTTAGAAATCACCTGCTTTGTCAAACGGCAAGATGGGTAACTTGAGGGTAAAAAGTAAAAGCACATTTTTAAAAAAAAAATAAAACACACAGGGCTGGATTACAAGTGGCTCGTTAACGTTCTCACGTGCCCTTGTTAACTTGCGCGTATTACAAATTGAAAGTAAACGCGACTGCACAAGCGCAAACTATAATTGCACTTTTCAGGTTAGACAGACAGAAGTCATCTTGTAAAGTGTAAGGGCTAAATAGACAGTTGCACCAAACACAACATAAATACATTAAAATAAAGTGTTACGCTCAGATATACACTATCTAATAAAAAATATTCATATACATATTAAAAAAAAAGTTATATGGTATAGTAAAAGGTTTTTGAATGGGAAGGGTTATATTGTGTATATATACATACATATACATGTCTTATTATGTGTATGTGTATATATATATATATGTGTACACATGTGTATTTATATATATACACACATATAAACACATTTATACACATGTATATAAATATGTAAATATACTTTGGAGCCTGTTCCACTGAAATACCTTAAAATAAGAAAAATCATTTTTATTCAATTTTAATATTTGTAAATATATTACATTTTAATGTTTTCCACACAGGGGGAAATGTTCTAAGTATTTTTAAATATATATTCCTATATATTTATATATGTATAGGTAGAAATATATATTTTACAAAAAATACATCAGATATAAATAGTAATATATATTTAAAAATAAAAAGAATATTTTCTTCAATGTTAAGAATGTGTTCATTTTTTTCCAAAAATTGTGTCTATAGGGAGAAGTTGCGATATCCAAAGTTACTTTAAACTTAATATGCGTGCTAACCTGCGCTCGTTAAATGCTTATTTGTGGTGTCTGCAAGCAAGCAAAAGCCCCAAATAGCACGCCACTTGTAATCTGGCCCACATTTTGTAGGAAGGGGTTTTCTATGGATCTGTAAAAGCTCATCAAAAAGGCTTAGAGACCCCCATAGACCCCTAAATTAAAAGCATAGAAGCCTCTCTTTTAAAGCATGCCCCTATATATATCTCAATAGCCTGATAATCACTTTCAGCTAGATTACAAGTTTGTGCGTTTGTCTTTTAACGCTGAAATGATGCTATTTTCAGCATTAAAACAGCACCACAGCCATTACAAGTCTTGTCGGTATAGGTGTACCGCAAGCCTTTCAGCCTGTAATGCAACGTCGGTACCGCACACTCGCAAAAATGACATTTTTAATGGGATTCCCATAGTGCCAGTATTATGAGTTTTGCGGTGACGCTAAAAAGCGAGCGTTACAGCCTATACCAACAAGATCCATACCGCCATCTAAAGTCAGTAGTTATTAGTTTTACGCTACAAAGCTGTAACATAAAACGCATCACTAATGTGTTAAAAAGTACACTAACACCCATAAACTACCTATTAACCCCTAAACCAAGGCCCTCCCGCATCTCAAACACTAAATTTAATTTATTAACCCCTAATCTGCTGCTCCCGATATCGCCGCCACTAATAAAAATTTATTTACCCATATTTTGCCACTCCCCAACATCGTCACCACTATACTAAAGTTATTAACCCCTAAACCGCCGCCCTCCTGCATCACAAACACTATTTAAATATTATTAACCCCTAATCTGCCGTCCGCCCACATCGCCCCCACTATACTAAAGTTATTAAGCCCTACACCGCCGCCACTATACTAAACCTATTAACCCCTAAACTGAAAGCCCCCCACATCGCAATTTACTAATTTAAACTAGTAACCCCTAAACCTAACCCTAACACCCCCTAACTTTAACATTATTAAAATAAATACAAAATTACCTTAGCTACCTTTACACTAAAACCTAAAATTACAAAAAATAAAAAAAACTACCATTACAAAAAATAAAAAAACTACCATTACAAAAAATAAAAAAAAAACTACCATTACAAAAAATAAAAAAAAACTACCAGTACAAAAAATAAAAAAAAACTACCATTACAAAAAAAAAAAAAAACCCCGAAATTTTCCAAAAAAATAAAAATTATTCCTATTCTAATACCCTTTAAAAAAAACACCCCAAAATAAAAAATCCTAATCTAAAATAAACTACAAAGGGCCCTTAAAAGGGCCTTTTAGGGACCCTTAAAAGGGTCTTATGTATGGCATTGCCATAAGTTAAACAGTTTTTTTGCTACAAAAAACCCCAAACATCTACTAGCAGTGTTCAAACCTTCACCACACAAACTACCAAGGGCCCTTAAAAGGGCCTTTTGTAGGGCATTGCCCTAAGTTAAACAGCTCTTTTGCTACAAAAACAAACACCACCTAAAAAAATATATTACACAAAATAACAAACAAATTATCAAAAATAATAAAAATTATTCCTATTCTAATACCCATTAAAAAAAAAAACACCCCAAAATAAAAAACTAATCTAGAAGGAATTAGAGCTGCTAAAATCCTATTGGCTGTTCAAATCAGCCAATAGGATTTAAGCAGCTCTAATTCTATTGGCTGATTCATCATCCAATAGAATTAGAGCTGCTTAAATCCTATTACCTGATTTGAACAGCCAATATGATTTTAGCATCTCTAATTCCTATTGGCTGATTAAAATTTTTCAGCCAATAGTAATGCAAGGGACTCCATCTTGGATTGCATACCTTGCATTGAAGATTCAGTGTACGGTGGCGACCGTATGAAGAGGATGCTCCGCGCCGGATGTATTCTGGATGGACCCGCTCCACGCCGCCAGGATCAAGATAGAAGATGCCGTCTGGATGAAGATTGAAGAGGCCGTCTGGATGAAGACTTCTCGCCGCTTGGATGAGGACTTCGCCCCCGGGATGAAGATTGAAGAGGTCGCCTGGATGAAGACTTTTCGCCGCCTGGATGAGGACTTCTCCGCTGGGATAAAGATCGTTCAAAAGCAGGACTTCAAAAACTGTAAGTGAATCGTCTTGGGGTTAGTGTTAGGTATTTTTTAACCCCTTAATGACCACAATGTACCCTGTATGTCACTGGTCGTTAAGGGTTTTTTCAGGACATAATAGCACAAGTCTAGCAAGAACACGCTATTAATTCCCTCCCTCCAGCAGGCTTTGTGGAATAGAGCAGTCTCAACGCTGGTAGCAAGACCGCGCTATAAAACAATTAAGTCCCAAAAAAAGGCCAGCGACATACAGGGTACGTCGCTGGTCCTTAAGGGGTTAAGGGTTTTTTAGGTGGGTGTTATTTTTAGATTATGGTTTGGGCAGTAAACAAGCTAAATGCCCTTTTAGATTGAAATATTTTTTATTGAACAATCGGTACAATACACAGTCTATATCAATGGCAGATACAATAAATAAGTCACAACTGTAAAGCATCTATTTCACATTTCTTATCATTGTACCGCATTTTTCATATCAACATTTTCTTTAACCAGTCTTCACTGTGTGTTACAGGTTGAAGCTCCAGTAAAAACATGAGTCCAATTGTTACAATTTAAAGATCTAACAATGTTTAACAATTAACATGAGTAACCTATATAACCATTATGCCAGCTCGCCTCACCATTTAATTTGGTGTATTATCAATAAACATTTCTTAAGCAATCTCCACGTCTTAAACATCCACAGAGCCCACCAAGTACTCTCATCTGCAGTGTCTACCGCTGCTCTCAAACTGCTGTTTCTTTCTCCCTTACATGGTAGCTTATCCTATACATGTTTTTCATTAAGGATCCAGTAAAACCAGACTCTATTGAAAGACTCCACCTCATCTTGTATGTATGCTGCAGTCTCGCATAAACCAAACATATTTCTAATCCTCCCAAGCACCTCCATTCTCTCCGGTATTCCCACCTTCCAATATTTTGCTATAGATATACGAGTCACCGTAGATACAATTCTAATGAATTTATTTATAGGTGCATTGAATCTTGGATCCTCACCATTCAGCAAGGCCTGCATGGGCGTCAGTGTTACCTGTTCCTCTAATATAGTGGTTATCATCTTAGATAGGTCGAGCCATACATTTCGTACCTCCGGGCATTCCCACCACATATGAAAATATGTACCTAGCTGTGTGCAACCTCTATAGCACTGCCTGGAACCTCCCTTCACCATATGTGCTGTTTTTAAAGGGCTTAAATACCAGCGAAATGTTGTCTTGATGTTATTCTCCCTTAGGTCTGCTCCCAGCAAGCCCCTACTGGAATTCAGAAAAATCTGGTTCCAAGTCTTTAGGTCATATGTTTCACCTAAGTCTGCTTCCCAGTGGAGGACAGTTTGTGGCTTTGAAATTGTGTGTGTTTCCTGTATATATAAATATAAGTGGGACACCGCACTTTTCTGTCTATTTTCTGCACTGCACAGTCTCTCAAAAATGTTTTTGGTCCTGGCCTCCCTCCCAGTCCTGTTATACAGCGTGAGTGCTGAGGCTATCTGTAGATATACAAACCACTGCAGATGCATAGGTCTAAGTTTGTCCTGTAGTTGGTTGTAAGTCAAAATCTTCCTATTAATTAAAAAGTCTGCTATCCGGTATAACTCCTTATGTGCCCACTTGTCTATCAGTTTATGTAATTCTCCTGAAATTATATATTTTAATGGTCTTATTAAAGAATTAGTCGGTAATAGTGTTCCATTTCTATTGGTTATTGTTAGTTGCTTGACAGCTATTTTAGTAATCGGGTTTTGGTAGCCCCCGGGTCTCCCTCTAGCTTCTTTACCCCATAATATATCTTCTGGGCCATCGTAACCCCCAATGATAGCTTCTAACTGGGGCCATACTACATCCTCTTGTTTCCTCCCTAAAAGAGAGTTTTGAGCTAGTCTAGCTGCTGAGTAGTAATCCATCAAATTAGGAAGTCCCACCGCTCCCAACTGACGATGTCTGGTGAGAGTATCTCGAGGTATCCTCGCATGTCTAGATCCTCTGAGGAATCTATGTAAGTCTGTCTGAAGGGCCTTCAAGTCAGATTTATCTATCTTAACAGGTAAGGAGCGAAATAAGTACAGGATTCTTGGGAGAATGTTCATCTTAATCGACGAGAGTCTCCCATACCAAGAGAAGTTATGCTTCTTCCACTTCTGCAGATCAGATCTGATTGATTTAAACATAGGTATATAGTTAGCTCTATATAATTGGGTAGATTGTGCCATTAGTCTAATCCCCAAATACTTTATGTCATCTTTCACCCATTTAAAGTCGAAGTTTGTTTCTATCAGTTTGATAGTTTGTTTTGGTAGACCTATTGAGAGCGCCTCACATTTGTCTAAGTTTATTTTATATCCTGAAACGGAAGAGAACTGTTGCATAGTTTTATATATGTTGGGAAGTGAAATAAGTGGCCTAGTGACTGTTAACAATACATCGTCTGCGAACAAGGTGATCTTATGCTGAAAATGTTGTATTTGCATGCCTGAAATATCTGGAGAGTTTCTTATGTTTGCAGCTAGTGGTTCGATACATATCGCAAAAAGAAGGGGCGACAAGGGGCAGCCTTGCCTGGTGCCATTAAGAATATTAAAAGTGTTGGACTGATGTCCAATAGCTCTGATATACGCTGTGGGTATTGAGTACAAACCTCTCAGTGCTGTCATGAATGACCCTTGTCAAAACTGTATCCATATACACCCAGTCCACCCTATCGAACGCCTTCTCCGCATCCAAGGATAGGACCAGAGAAGGCGTTCGCTCATGGTGCAAATAATCCATAACCGTAATCATACGTCTAATGTTGTCTGGAGCCTCTCTGTTTTTTATGAACCCTACCTGGTCTGGGTGCACAATAGAGGGTAGAATATGTTTCAAGCGGTTAGCCAGGATTTTAGTAACAATTTTCATATCTTGGTTTATTAGAGATATGGGTCTGTAACTTGAACACAGTGTAGTGTTTCTACCCTTTTTTGGTATTACAATGATTTTGGCTTGTAAAAGGTCAGCAGATATGGGCTGGCCTTCTAGAATATGGTTGGCAAATTGAACTATATGTGGGATCAGGATCTGTCTGAAGAGTCTATAATATTCCCCGGGGAATCCGTCAGGACCCGGGGCCTTGCCTGGTTTGAGCTCTTTTATAGCTGTCACCACTTCAGCTTGTGTGATTTCTGCATTTAATTTGTCCTGGTCTTCTGTAGTCAAGTGTGGAAGGTTTTCTAAATCTAAGAAATTTTCAAGCTCAGTTTGTGTTTGGGTATTATGTTGGACCTTCTCCCCATCATACAGGCTTCTATAGTACTCTGCAAACGTGTCCACAATTTCTTGTGGATGAGATGTAATACTCCCTGTCCCTGTCTGTATACTCGGAATAGATACTGACTGATATTCATCTCTAATTTTTTTGGCTAAATACCTGTCAGGCTTGTTTGCATATATGAAGTAGTTGGCTTTAAGCCTTTGGGCTGCCCTAATAGAGTTATTATTTAATAATGCAAGCAAATCTGTTTTTTTCTGCGTCAGGGTCTGCAAGATGAGTCGTGAATTAGTCCGTTTGTGCTCCTTTTCTAAAAAGTCAATATCCCGCTGTAACCTCAAGTATCTATTGTCGGTCTCTTTCTTGTGTATGGCTTTTTCTTTAATTAACAGTCCTCGAAACACCGATTTGTGCGCTGCCCAAACCGAGATCGGGTTCACAGTAGAATCAGTATTGATTCTCCAGTAGTCAGTCATTGCTTTTAAAAGCTTGTCTTTAGTGTTGGGGTATTTTAGACAGGTCGGGTCAAATGTCCATGTTCTAGTCCTACCTGGGTCCACAATGGAACCGAAAAATAGTTGTGTAATGGAATGGTCCGACCAAACACATGTATGTATGTTTGCCTTGCGTAATATGGGCTGCATTATTTGGCTAGTGAAGATATAATCAATTTTCATGTAGCATTTGTGTGCTGAGGAATAGTATGTAGTGTCCGCTGTGTCCCCGTATAGTGTAACCCAGCTATCTTGTAGCCCATGCGGTGAAAGTAAGTCGTCAATTTTTGTAGCTATCGCTTTTGTCTTAATTTTTTCTTTGATATATTTCCTGTCGTGATCTTCCTCAACGCTGCCAGATCTATATTGAAATCTCCTGCTAATATTATTCTCGATCTAGACCAGTTGGTAAGTAAGTTAGATATATGTCTAAAAAATGGTTCCTGTTGCTCATTTGGCGCATAGATATGCTCAAAATTTAAAGATGAGTGAATCAAAATAGATACTCCCTTAGTCTTAGTGTCAGAAGTAGCATGGAAGTGTTGTGTATATTCTCTGGACCAGTACTTAAGTATCTGTGTATTAAAAAAGTGGGTCTCCTGTAAAAACAAAATATTGGCTTTAAGCCTCTTGTATTGTGTCAGTGCAGTCTTCCTCTTTATATCTGAGTTAAGACCTCTCACAGGAAAGTCTAGAGATGTAGTCATAATAATGTATCACCCCAATCATACAACCAGTCATGACTCATAAGCTCTTCCTCTCTACCTGATTGCTTTAGTATATCACAATTCTTACCATCCTGTGAAACCCCAACAACAAACTCCTGATCTCCATCTCTAGTGAGACTCTGGGTGTGGTTATTACCTTGTGTGAAGCGAGACTGGCATAGTTCAATACATTTAAATAGAATAAATAACTCTGATTTTCCCTGTAGAACGGAACAGAAAATACAACAAAGAATACATAACATAAAGTGTATATTAAGCATTAACATAACGTGTAGTAGATGATACTACGTATCTCATAACATTATCTCAGTTTTCTATAGGTGGTATGGTATACCAGATAAAATTTAGCCTATACTTGTGACCTTTATGTTAACAGTCTCATACCCTTGGCTATCATAATTTGTCTATGCAACATGTAGCCTCCACGACACTGCCGAGGCAATGTCCAGGAGGAAGTCTTACCAGTCTCTCGTATTCGATATATCTTTAGGCAGCTATAGTCCAAAGGTGAGATCAGGGTCTAAATCTCTTGTTATTAACTTTTGTCCAGGTGGATTTCTTATTTGTTTGCATTGGTGCTTGTGTCCCCGTTTTCTCCCCGGGGTCAGGATCAGGTGGAATGTCCGGTGTTTCTATACCAAAACTTCTACAAACCTCAGGTATCTCATGGGTTGCCCTGATCGTGGTCACCTTGCCATCCTTGAGTATGTTAAGGGCAAAAGGAAAGCCCCAGCGGTAGGGAATTTGATGTTTTCTGAGCAGTGATGTTAATGGCCTTAGTCTCCCCCGTCGCTGTAATGTTCTCAGGCACAGGTCTTGGAAAAACTGTACCACATTCCCTTGGTATTTGAACGTGGGATTCTTGCGAGATGCGTTAAATGCCCTTTTAAAGGGACAGTAAACACCAGAATTTTTGTTGTTTAAAAAGATAGATAATCCCTTTATTACCCATTCCCCAATTTTACATAAAAAACACAGTTATAATAATATACTTTTTACCTTTGTGATTACGTTGTAGCTATGCCTCTGCAAACTGTCCCCTTATTTCAGTTCTTTTGACAGACTTGCATTTGTAGCCAATCAGTGCTGGCTCCTAGGAGCTTCACGTGCCTGAGCTTAATGTTATCTATATGAAACACATTAACTAACGCCCTCTAGTGGTGAAAAAACTGTCAAAATGCTTTCAAATTAGCGGCAGTCTTCAAGGTCTAAGAAATTAGCACATGAACCTCCTAGATTTAGCTTTCAACTAAGAATACCAAAAGAACAAAGCAAAATTGGTAATAAAAGTAAATTTGAAAGTTGTTTAAAATGACATGCCCTATTTAAATCATGAAAGATTTTTTTTACTTTACTGTCCCTTTAAGAACAATGCCCATCCAAATGCCCTTTTAAGGGCAATGGGTAGCTTAGGTTTTAGATAGTATTTTATTTTATTTTGTGGGTTTGGGGTGGGGGTGGGGGTTTGTAATGTTAGTGGGTATTTGTATTTTTTTTCATAAACAGAGCTGATTTATTTAGAGCAATGCCCTACAAAAGGCCCTTTTCAGAACCCCCAAAAGGCCCTTTTAAGGGCCCTTGGTAGTTTGGGGAGGTGGGAGTTTGTATACTGTTAGGGGGTGTCTGTTTTGTTTGTAGAAAAATAGCTGTTTAACTTAGGGCAATGCCCTACAAAAGGCCCTTTTAAGGGCCCCTAAAAGACCCTTTTAAGGGCCCTTGGTAGTTAGATTTTAGATTAGGCTTTTTTATTTTGGGGTGTGTTTTTTTTTTTTTTAAAGGGTATTAGAATAGGAATAATTTTTATTATTTTGGATAATTTCGTTTGTTTGTTTTTGTAATGGTAGGTTTTTTATTTTTTGTAACTGTAGGTTTTTTTATTTTTTGTAATTTTAGGTTTTAGTGTAAGGCAGCTTAGGTTTTATTTCCCAGGTAATTTTGTATTTATTTTAGCTAGGTAGTTAGTAAATAAATATTTACTAACTATTCTACCTAGTTAAAATAAATACAAACTTACCTTTGAAATAAAAATAAAACCTAACCTAGCTACAATATAACTATTAGTTATATTGTAGCTAGCTTCGGTTTTATTTCACAGGTAAGTATGTACAGTATTTAGTTTTAAATAGGTATTATTCAGTTAATAATTGTAAGTTTAATTTAGCTATATTTGAATTATGTTAAAGTTAGGGGTTGTTAGGGTTAGGGTTACGTTTAGGGGTTAATAGTTTAATTTAAGTTGTTGCGATGTGGGGGCTGGCAGTTTAGGGTTTAATAGGTATACTTAGTTAATAAGTTTAGCTCTATTTTAATTATGTTAAAGTTAGGGGGTGTTAATAGTTTAATTTAGGTTGTTGCAATGTGGGGGGGGGGCTGGCGGTTTAGTGGTTAATAGGTTTATTTAGTGGTAGTGATGTGAGAGGCAAGAGATTTAGGGGTTAATGGCTTTATTTAGTTGCGGCGATGTCGGGGAGCAGCGGAATAGGGGTTAATACATTTATTATAGTGTGGGCGATGTTGGGGTGCGGCGGAATAAGGGTTAATAACTTAGTATAGTGGCGACGATATTGGGAGCGACAGATTAGGGGTTAACACCTGTAGGTGGAGGCGATATTGGGAGTGGCAGATTAGTGATTAATAACTGTAGGCAGGCGTCAGCGATGTTGGGGGGCAGCAGATTAGGGGTGTTTAGACTCAGGGTTTATGTTGAGGTGTTAGGTTTAAACTGTATTTTCTTTTTCTCCATAGACATCAATGGGGCTGCGTTACAGGGCTTTTCTTTCCGCGATTGCAGGTGTTAGACTTTTTTTCTGACCCTCTCTCCCCATTGATGTTTATTGGGAAAGTGTGCACGAGCACGTCAAAACAGTGCTTGTTTTTGGTGTGGTATGGAGCTTAAAAACCGCATATCGCCCCGCACAAGTCTGGTTTTTTAAAACTTGTAATTGCAGTGCTATAGGGGATTAAATGATGCAATTTTTGTTGCGTTCGTTAATTTCCCTATAGCGCTCAAAACTCGTAATCTAGGCGTTTGTTAATAGTGATCACCCTATGTGACTAATTGTGATTTATTTAAGTAGAGGCTCATGGAAGGCCCTATATCCAGAAAAATGTTATACATCCATAGTTTTTTTTTACGGAAATAACCCCTTCTTCTTTTTACAAAGTTTAGAAAAATAAACACATAATAATTGTTTGAAAAGTTGTTTATTAAAATGTGCATAAAATGCATTTTTTCCATACTTTTTGTTGAACAGTTCTCGCATGTCATGATATATACATTATTATTATTATTATTATTCTTTATTTATAAAGCGCCAACAGATTCCGCAGCGCTGCCCATGGGTACAAGGATAACAGTACAGTGGAGAAACAATACGATAAGACACAAAATTTTACAGACAAATACAGGGGGAATTGAGGGCCCTGTTCCCGTGGGAACTTACAATCTAGATAATGGTCTAGTTTGAATCTTCTGGGACTGCCAAAACAAACAAAAAAACATGTCATTTGTATAGGTTTCTTACTAAAAATGACCTACAGTAGGTCTTAAAGGGACATAATACTCATATGCTAAATCACTTGAAACTGATGCAGTATAGCGGTAAAAAGCTGACAGGAAAATATCACCTGAGCATCTCTATGTAAAAAAGGAAGATATTTTACCTCACAATCTCCTCAGCTCAGCAGAGTAAGTTCTGTGTAAAAAGTTATACTTCAGCTGTTGCTCAGCTGCAGGTAAAATAAATAATAATTAAGAAATGAACAGCAGCCAATCAGCATCAGCAGTGCTGAGGTCATGAACTCTTTTACTGTGATCTCATGAGATTTGACTTAACTCTCATGAGATTTCATAGTAAACTTCCTTAAACTTAACAAAAAAATACATCTAATACATCATTTTATTTAGACCAATGGATGTTTTTTTTATTATTGTTACATCTATTATCTGCTAATAAATGCCTAAGAAATAACCCAGTGGTCTAAATAGAAGGATGCACTAATAAAACAGCCATTTGTCTGGTCTCTCAAACACATTATCCTCAACTTGTATAGAATCTCATGTTAAGTTACTTTATATGACCTACTTATACGCCCGAGAAAGGATCTAGATGGGGAAATTCTGACTTTAATTCATGTCCAAAATGTTCTTACCCAATAGTTAACCTGTTGCATATGATTTGGGATTGTCCCAGAATCAACCAACTATGGCAGGAAATAGCTTATTGGACTTCTAATACTTTAAAACTGCCCATGCAGAGTGTTTCCCCTTTGAAAATAATATTCCTGTGGGAGGGAACCCAAAA
Organism: Bombina bombina; assembly: GCF_027579735.1. Lineage (NCBI taxonomy): Eukaryota > Metazoa > Chordata > Amphibia > Anura > Bombinatoridae > Bombina > Bombina bombina. Next base: position 533,511,055 of record NC_069499.1, read on the forward strand.
TCAACAGCATAAAACACCCTGTTGCTTGCAAAGCAGTGTTGTTTTGTTTTTTTTTCTTGTTTTTTTTTATTTTTTTGTACTGTTTGTTTTGAATAATTTTGTTGAATGAGAAATCTTAATAAAAATGATTAAAACAAACAAACAGCCATTACATCCACCAGGAAAATTTTGGGGCAAGTTACTATCAATTTTTAACAATATATTGAAAGTTCACAACTGCCTTATTATATTACCAGTTAAATAGAGAAATAAACCACCAATGGCAATATCATATTGTTAAGATTACTGCAGCTTTTACTGTATCTTTGCACTAACCTTGTCTTATAGGAAGACATGCCATTATACACATTACAGATCTACAAAAATTCCAGAACTGCAAACAAGGGTGAATATAGATGGTAAACCTCTCATTATGGAAGATGATACAGGAGCAGCAGTCTCTGTTATCACAGCTGCTGATTGGAACCGCCTGGGACTAAGGCAACCAATTGTTCCAACAGCTGTCACCATGCATACATATTCAAATGAAATAATAAAGCCCATTGGGTGTATATCACCTACAGTGACATTTAATGGTATAACTTAAAAGCTACGCCTCTACATTTTACCTAAAGGAGGACTACTTTTGTTTGGTAGCTCCTGGATCCAAGCATTGGGCATGCCAAAGTTACCACAGTTACAGCTTAACCAACTACTAGGCCAAAGTTGCAATTCAAATTCTACTTGGATTAATTCACTAAAGCACAAATATAAGACTGTATTTGATGGGACCCTAGGTTTAGTGAAAGGCAAGCAGATTCTGCTTCACTCAAAAGAAAATGCTATTCCGAAATTTTGTAAACTAAGAGTTGTACCATTTGCACTTAAACCTAAAATTGAAGCAGAACTAGAAAGACTACAAAATTGGGGGATTATTATTCCAGTTTCTAGCAGTGAATGGGCTTCCCCAATAGTTCCTGTCAAAAAAATAAAAATGGGGACATTTGCATCTGTGGAGATTTCAGAGTGGGCCTTAACCCTCAATTACTTGTGGATCAGTATCCTTTACCACTGTTTGAAGAATTGTTTAGTTCTCTGGCAAGGGGGGTGAAAAATTTACAAAAATTGACTTGCATCAAGCGTACTTACAGTTAGAGGTACATCCAGACTCCAGACACCTGTTAACTATCAACACTCACAAAGAACTTTTTCAGTATACACGGATGGTGTTTGGAATTGCCCCAGTACCTGCAGTGTGGCAACGGATAATGGATGAGATCCTGGCAGGTATTCCACATACCCATATGTTAGAAGACATGTTTTTCACCAGTGAAAATGATCCTGCTCATAAAGTCAACGTTGAAGCTGTTTTACAGCGCCTACAGGAATTTGGACTGAAAGTTAACATGGAAAAGTGTGAGTTATTCCGTGAGAGTTTAGAATATTGTGCACATGTAGTGGACAAGACTTGTCTACACACAACTGCTCAAAAAGTGAAAGTGCTGGTCCATGCTCCCACCCCTGTTAATGTATCTCAGCTACGTTTTTATTTGGGGTTGCTCAATTACTATCACAGATTTTTACCAAATTTGGCTCATTTCTATATCCACTAAACCGCCTTTTAGATAGTAAAAACCAGTGGGCCTGAACTGACTTATGTACACGAGCCTTTGAACGCTCTAAGCAACTTCTTCTGGAATCAAGACTCCTTGTCCACTATGACCTTAAGAAGCCTTTGGTACTAGCCTGTGATGCTTCACCATATGGTTTGGGTGCAGTGCTTTCACACATTATGCTTGATGGTTCTGAACGTCCTGTGTCTTTTGCGTCCAGATCTCTAACTCCATCTGAGAGAAATTATGCCCAGATTGATCAGGAAGCATTAGCAATAATTTGGGCTGTGAAGAAATTCCACATGTATATATATATGGCAGACCTTTTACTCTGATCACAGATCATAAACCACTTTTGTTCATTCAGCGCCCTGAGAAGGGTATGTCCAACACAACAGCTGCTCAACTTCAGCGCTATGCACTTTAGCTGGCGGCTTACAACTACTCCATTAAATATCAATGCCACAGTGATCATACGAATGTGGATATGTTTTCAAGATTACCAATGGTACATCACATGACAGCATCTTCTGAAATCATAGAAACCCCTCCAAAGCCTTTAAATCTAAATTCCAAAGTGATTGCTACTTACACATGCTCTGATTCTACCTTACAGGAAATTAAGTCTTTTGTTCAACATGGGTGGCCTAAAGCAGTTCGCTCTGACCTTCAGCCATATTTTAGAAGGAAATTGTGCATGACTCAGGCTGTCTGTTATGGGGGTCACGAGTGATAATTCCGACTTTACTGCAAACATTAGCATTAAAGTTACTACACAGCTCACATCAGGGTGTAGTAAAAATGAGGCAAAGAGCATGAGAATATTTTTGGTGGCCTAAATTGGATACAGATATTGCTTTTTATGTAGCTGCTCGCAATGCATTTGCACAAACACAGTGGAATCCCACAGGGACACCTCAAAAACTTTGCCATGGCCAAATGAACCTTGGACAAGAATCCATGTTGATTTTGCAGGGCCAGTGGATGGACAAATGTATTTGGTGGCTGTGGATGCTCATGGCCAAAAAGTAGTTCAAATGTCAAGTATTACAACACAACAAACCATTGTCGTTCGTTCCAGTATGTTTGCAAGATTTGGACTGCCACAAACTTTAGTCTCAGACAATGGTCCACAGTTCGTATCACAGAAATTTGAAACATTTCTAGCTACAAATAACATAACATAACATATTTTCCAGCCTCTAATGGACAGGCTGAAAGATTTGTACAAACTTTAAAATGTCACTTAGCTGTCTCTCACAAATCAAAATTTAATCCAAACTCCCATTCTAACTTTTTGTTTAACTATCAAAACACTCTCCATGCCACTACTGGGCTATAACCTGCAATGTTAACGTTTAGAAGACGCCTGGGAACTCCACTGGATAAAGTTAGACCAGAACATCCCAAAAAAGAGTTAAACACTTCTAGTGTTTCGGAATTTGTTCTTCATGACAGAGTATGGATTAGAAACTACTGTGGCCAGTATAAATGGATACCAGCTGTCCTAATACAAGGCATGGGCAACAGAATGTTTAAAGTTCAACTACAAGCTGGTAGTACAGTTTCCCACCATGTAGAACAAATGAGACATAGATCTCAACCAGCTACACAAATATCCAAGGATTCAGATGGTGAGGATATCTGGCATGAAGTGTGGCGCCCACCTGAGTCTTCTGAGGATGAAAATACAGTGAACACAACTGAAACAGATCAACCTCAGAATGATTCTGTCCAACAACAAAATTTCACAGGTGATCAACAACCATTAAGTACTCCTCCACAGACAATTTCTCCTGAACCAAATACTCTACGGCCCTCTAGACACAGAAGGCCACCTTCCAGATGGCAATGTGAGGATTCAGTGAGAGATTATTTAGCAAGGAATGACCTAATCTGAAGGCGGATTTATCGCAGAAAACATAACTGTGACTAAAATCTAGGCTGTGACCTAGGTCGTGTGCACTTAGACTATAGAGATAAACTGTTCTAAGTTCAAGTGTATGGTTTAGTGATAAACATGTATGTCTACTACTTGTTGTATGTTACAATATTATCCACTGTCTGTACTTTATTTTTATTTTTTTTAATGTTAAGATTGTATTAAGATGTAGTTGAATAAAAGTTTGTCTAAAGTACCTGCTGCAGAGTCTCCATAATATGTGCAAGACACACCAGACACAGGGTAACAGCACACAACTGAATGTTTTAATCCTGACTACACAAAGAGCATAACACATATGTCCCTGCCCTGCTTTTTTACGCTGTTTATTAAAGAAAATGTGAAACATAAAATTATGATAAAGTGGTTTATTATAACATTAGTTGCTAATAAAGTATTAAAAATAAATACTAAAGATATGAAAAAAAAGGCAGGCAAAGGACTTTAACATAGAGATACATACATAAACATGTCTAATGTTTATTTATGTGTATATAAAGTATATATATATATATATATATATATATATATATATATATATATATATATATATATATATATATAGAGAGAGAGAGAAGCAAGTAAAATGTGTTCACTCAGAACACTGGGTAGACACAAGTGATACTCTATAGTTGGCGCTAGTCAATATTGTGTAGGGTATAGTGGCAGCTATATAAGACAAGTACTGGTTGAGATGTATGGTCCCAGTCAGTAAGTGTAAATGTGTATACAAGGGTTGATACAGCGCCTATATATCCATTAAAATATGGGTAGTGTATGGGAATATGAGTGAAAGAATTGAATAATAGATTGAAGAATAATGACAATTAAAAGAATATAAAAATATATAGTAAAATAAATAATGCTAAAAAATGAATAAATTGTGAAACAATGTTCATATGAGTCTTTAGAAAGTATACAGTCCGTAGTAAATCTTCACATAAAGTTGATATGCAGTAAATAGATGGTATATAATACCCTTACCAGATATTACCTCAATCTAATGAGGTAAGTATGCCGCACTGGGGGTATATATAGATGGTAGAATCTTCTCCTTGTATCCAGATGTGATGCCTCTTGGGTTTTCGTTAGCCTCCTGGAGTATGCAGGGATGTGTTTCTGGTTGTAAATAGATCCCTTGCACTTCCTTTGGGTTGGTAGTTAGCCTCTTGGAGTACCTTTTCTGTCTTGGTATAAACTTTCTCCAGCGTAAAGATACCCAGGGAGACAAGAAAGGATATATAGTGTAATACAGTTTATTTACAGTTAGGCACAGAAATGTAATTCACATAGCACTCACATTTAGCATCCTCAGACTATATGAGGTATGTATATGGCATATAGGACTCCAGTGGGTCCTTCCACAGATAGATATGAGATACAGGTTCCCCAATCTTAGTATAAAACTTCGTAGTGAAGTATTATGCAGCTGTTGCTGTTTCCCAAGTGAGGTAGTATTATATAATACAAGTATCTCATGAAGTAAATGCTAGCAAGCTAGCTACAAGGAGTGACAGTGTTATTAAAAAGAGATTTAGACAAAACACAATTAAAATTAAGTATGTAAAAAGTAAGTAATTAGTATCCCTGACGCGTTTCAAAGGTTTGTGTAGATAAATCCTTCTTCCTCAGAGGGTTGAGTGAGGAGCTGGGCCGTTATCGCTACTTGTACGCTTCGGGCGGCGGCACGCCCTCTGCGTACGTGAAGTCATGCGTGCCAGCGTTACATGATGTGAGTCTCACGTTTGTATTAGGTATAGGATAGATGCTGTAAGGCTTATTGATTGGTTGCCTTTTGCTACGTGGTTGATTGGGTTAATGCAGCCTAGGCTTGTGGGATATGTAGTTCTCTAGTTACTGCCCATAGATGCATACGATCAATAGTGGTATAAGCGAGATGTAACACTCGCAACAGTAGAATGTACACATATTGTGGTGTGTGATCTAGAAGTAATGCTTACATACGGCCATCACATGAGGCCACCCTTTGCACTGAAATTATATTTCCAATATCGGGACCCATAGTGATTGGTACGCTTTGGTACATATTCGCCTGTTGATTGGTTAGACACAATAGAGGCCTGTGGGATATGTAGTTCACTAGGGAATGCCCCTCTATACATATATCACCAATCTAGAGAGCAGTCTAACAACAATAATGGCTAGATGTAATATAGGTATTGGTGGGACATGAACATATCATAATGTGTAATCTAAGATTGATATTAACATAAGGCAATCTTATGAAATATTTTTGCATTTTATAATACCGGGATTTATAGTGATGAATAAATCCCTTCTATATTTTAATAGTAAGATTGGTGTGCAAAGATGATGTTACATATTGGTTTCTTACTGTTAATTCTAGTTTGTGAGAGGTTTTCATATATTTGAAGCACCCTTCAGTTGTTAGATTGTGCTTCATGTGGAACATGTATTGTATATTATATATCTTTGGTTACATGAAGTATTAGAGCTCTATATAGCTTACTCTATTCTTAGATTGTGGAACCTTTTTTGTAGAATGTATAATTGAGGTTCAGTATAGTTATTAGGCCTATGTTAGAAGGCCAAGTCATGATTTATTTTAAAGATATATGTTATATTGATATATAGTATACAGGTGTTCCTTAGTATAGGGTATATGTTGTATATTGTGCAGAAAAGTATTGAACCTAGTACATAGATATATATATATATGTGATCAGAGTGGAACTGATCTCCATTGCTCAACTGGATATATGTGTACTCCTTACACTATATTTTTAACCTGTCATTGGGTCTCAAGAATATTAGTCTCTGTCTGTCTGCAGTTATATATTCGTAATGTCTTATTATTTGTTAGTGTATAGTGTAAAGAATATAGTACTGCACTGTAGTAGGCTAAGTAAGGTCTAGTCGGATATAAATTAATATAGATACAATTTATAGGCTGATCAAAGGTTTTAGTATGTTTGAGAAGCTTAAATTCGTGCAACCTACTGGATTAAGAAGGCTGCAATGTCTATGTCCTTATTCAGACCTTTGGGGGTCATAGAATCTAGTTTGTGTATCCATTGTGTTTCCTTTCTTCTCAGATGGAGTTCTCTACTTACTCCCTCTGGTGGATCTCTAATATGTTCAAGTATAGTGCCTCTTAGACATGACGGATTAGAGTCATGTATTAGGCGAAAATGATTTGAGACACTATGTTTTTTGAAGCTACTTTCTATATTTCTAATATGTTCCAGAAGTCTGGTTTTGTAGGGTCTAGTAGTACGTCCTACATATTGAAGCTTACAATCGCATTCAATAAGGTATACTACGTATTCTGTTTTACAGTTTGTAATGGAGTCGAATTCCCAGCTTTTATTGTTTGAGGATGAAGTGATTTTTTTAGTAGGTTTATTGATGCTATAATGATGTTTGCAAGCCTCGCAGTGCAGCCGGTTGCATTTAAAAAAGCCTTTTGTCTTATTTTGCAGCCAATTGGTAGTTTTTGTGGTTTTAGATATAGATTTCAGTTTACTTGGAGCTATTGTTGCTCTGATGTTTCTACCCTTTCTAAAGACCAGTTTTGGGTTGTTCTTAGTTATTTCATTTAATAGGGTATCTTTTTTTAATATGTGCCAGTGTTTGTTTAAGATAGTTTTGATGGCATTGGCACCTTCGTTATATGTTGTGATCATAAGTGGCAAATCTTTTTGTTTTCTGCTATTTTTCTTAGAGTTTTTTAATAATGTGTCTCTATTCATTTTATTGACGGTATTGAATGCCTTTTGTATATTATCAGCTTTGTAACCTTTATTTAGTAATTTATTGGTTAGAATTTTTGATTCATGTAAAAAGTCTTTCTGTCTGGAACAATTCCTTTTTATGCGTTGGAATTGTCCATATGGTATACTTTGTATCCATGCTGGATGATGGCTACTAGTTGCTGTTAGGTAACTGTTACTGTCTGTAGCTTTGCTATATAGTTTAGTTTGAATAGAGTTTTCTTCCTGATAGAGTATGAGGTCTAAGAATTCAATTTCTTTAGAATTAGTTTTATCTGTGAATGTTAAATTGAAATCATTAGTGTTAATGTAGTTGACAAAGTCTTGGACTGTATTATTATTGTCCTTGTGTTCCCATATTACTATGATGTCATCGATGAAGCGGTGATATGTTTTGATGTTGTCTATGAAAGGGTTATTGTCCCAGATGTATTTATCCTCCCACATACCCATGTATAGGTTGGCATAGCTGGGGGCGAATTTCGTCCCCATAGCTGTGCCACCTATTTGAAGAAAGTATTCGTTATTAAAGGTGAAGTAATTTTTTTGTAGGATGAACTTGGCCGAATCTTTTATGAATTCGATTTTATTTGTTTCTAGATTTGTTAGTTTGTTAAGCCAGTAGTCTAGTGCTTCTATACCTTTGTTGTGGGGGATATTGGTATATAGGGAGCTGACGTCCAGTGTGAGCCAGCAGTAATTGTCCTTCCATTTGATATTGGATAGTTTACTGATAGTGTCTGGTGTGTCTCTGATGTGTGATTTAAGGTTGGGCACCAGAGGTTGGAGGAATGAGTCTATATATTCTGATAATTTTGTAGTAAGAGACCCTATTCCTGAAATAATTGGTCTTCCCGGAGGATTGGTATTGCTTTTGTGAATTTTAGGTGTGTGATAGAAGGTGGCTACTTTTGGGTTAGTAATAGATAAAAATAGGAATTCGTGATTATTAATTATGTTTTCATGTTTTGCAGTGTCTAGAAGGTTTATGTATTCTCTTAAATAACATTCAGTTGGATTGGTTTTGAGGGGTCTATATGTCTCATTGTCACCAAGTAATCTCATGGCTTCCTGGATGTACTCTGCTCTATCCTGTATGATGATCCCTCCTCCCTTGTCGGCTTCCCTTATTACTATTTCATGATCATCTTTTAGCTGTTTCAGTGTAATTTTCTCTTTCTTGGTAAGATTATCATTTTTTATTTTATATGTTTCGCACATTTGTAGTAAATCTTCTTGGACTAGCTTTTCAAATACCGGGATATAGTTTCCTTTAGAGTGTGTAGGAAAAAAAGTAGATGTAGGTTTGAAGCTAGAATATGGGGGAAAATTTACAGTTGCTGTGTTAGAGCTAGGTACATGGTCATTAGTGGTTGGGTTATCATTATCATTTAGTAATGATTCAAGGTCTATTAGAGCGTTTAGATCATTATCATTTAATTGGGAAGGAGCTATATTGTTCAGGTTTGTAGATTCATCTTTTTGTATTTTTTGGAAGTGACTATATAGGGTCAACTTCCTAATATATTTATGCAAGTCTATGAAGAGGTTAAAGGGATTAGGTCCCTTAGTAGGGGCGAATGCTAAGCCTTTTTTTAGAAGGTTTAGTTCTTGTAATGAAAAGGTTTTATGTGATGATAAATTAAATATTTTTACTTCTGAATATGAGTCTATAGGATTAGATTTTACATTTTGGTTGATCTTATTCTTTTTTGATTGCATTCGTTTTCCTGCTCTACACCCTCTTCTTCTGACTCGTTTCTTCTTCTTTTCTGGTGGTGTGGTTTTATTCTCCAATGTGGGATGTTGGTGTTCTGCTCTGGTAGGAGAGGTGTGTGTGGATCTCTGGGTACTGTATTCTGGTTGCTCTGTTTGTAGTGCCGGTTGTGTGAATGATGTGGTAGTTGATACGGAGAGGGAGGATATGGTTGGTGCTGTGAGTGTGTGGTGTAGTCTGGTCTCTTGTAATTGGGGGAGTGTTTGTAAGGGTGTCTGAATTGAGGGTGGGGAGGAGGGTAGTGTGGTGGTGGGTGTTGTCCTAAAAAACGAGAATTATAGTGGCTGTTATTACGTACATTGTGATGATATGTATTTCTAAGATTACTATTGCGTGCTTTATATGGTATATGATTATGGAACGTGGTGTTATGTATACTCTTATTGCTTTTATTATGTTGCTCTTTTGGGCCTGAGTAGTGTAATGAGAAGCCTGGTGAGTATATTTCCTCATAATTATCCTAATTTGTTTTGTCATTAGGTTCAGGTACTGCTGCTGTGTTATGGTTTTCGCAGTTGAAACCTAGGTTATGGGATATATTGTTATCTTCTCTTATTCTTTCTTTGTGTAAGTTTAAATCCTTCATGAATTTTTCCCTTTTTCGGTTTTCCACTATTTTTTCATATCTTAGAATTTTGTTTTTATTCTCCTTATCAAGTTCATTGTAGTATACGTCTCCTTTAAAATTGTTTAGTCTCTGTCTTATATCAGTGATCTGCTCTGTTAGGGTATCTACCTTTCTGTCCCTGTATTTGATTAAGATTTTCATAAATGTGATAGAGCATTGGTGTAGGGCAGAGTCCCATTCAGACAGTAGCTCAATTTCTGTATCTTCAAATATAGGTGTTTTAGTGAGTTGTAGACCCTGTGGTACAATATTGTATTTGATATATCTTTCAAGTGTTAAGCTATCATACCAGTTTTGCAATTGTTTTTTACTAAGTTTTTCTAATTTTTCAAATAATTTTTTTGGATTTGTAATTTCCAAGTTGGTTTCTAGGGTAGATTGTTCCTCATTTATTGATAAATTTCTACTTCTGTTTTTTGGATCAAAGTATGCCCCATATTCTAGGTCCATGATCTATATATTAATATAGATGATATATATATATGCAAATTACTTAGTCTATTAGAATAATTTGTATACTAATAGACGTAACTGAATGTGGTGTAAAGTGGTAGTATCTAAGACTTGCAGCCTAGAGTAACAACTGAACCTATGGTAGGAACTAGAAATAGAGAAGCAAGTAAAATGTGTTCACTCAGTACACTGGGTAGACACAAGTGATACTCTATAGTTGGCGCTAGTCAATATTGTGTAGGGTATAGTGGCAGCTATATAAGACAAGTACTGGTTGAGATGTATGGTCCCAGTCAGTAAGTGTAAATGTGTATACAAGGGTTGATACAGCGCCTATATATCCATTAAAATATGGGTAGTGTATGGGAATACGAGTGAAAGAATTGAATAATAGATTGAAGAATAATGACAATTAAAAGAATATAAAAATATATAGTAAAATAAATAATGCTAAAAAATGAATAAATTGTGAAACAATGTTCATATGAGTCTTTAGAAAGTATACAGTCCGTAGTAAATCTTCACATAAAGTTGATATGCAGTAAATAGATGGTATATAATACCCTTACCAGATATTACCTCAATCTAATGAGGTAAGTATGCCGCACTGGGGGTATATATAGATGGTAGAATCTTCTCCTTGTATCCAGATGTGATGCCTCTTGGGTTTTCGTTAGCCTCCTGGAGTATGCAGGGATGTGTTTCTGGTTGTAAATAGATCCCTTGCACTTCCTTTGGGTTGGTAGTTAGCCTCTTGGAGTACCTTTTCTGTCTTGGTATAAACTTTCTCCAGCGTAAAGATACCCAGGGAGACAAGAAAGGATATATAGTGTAATACAGTTTATTTACAGTTAGGCACAGAAATGTAATTCACATAGCACTCACATTTAGCATCCTCAGACTATATGAGGTATGTATATGGCATATAGGACTCCAGTGGGTCCTTCCACAGATAGATATGAGATACAGGTTCCCCAATCTTAGTATAAAACTTCGTAGTGAAGTATTATGCAGCTGTTGCTGTTTCCCAAGTGAGGTAGTATTATATAATACAAGTATCTCATGAAGTAAATGCTAGCAAGCTAGCTACAAGGAGTGACAGTGTTATTAAAAAGCGATTTAGACAAAACACAATTAAAATTAAGTATGTAAAAAGTAAGTAATTAGTATCCCTGACGCGTTTCAAAGGTTTGTGTAGATAAATCCTTCTTCCTCAGAACTAAACTATATAGCAAAGCTACAGACAGTAACAGTTACCTAACAGCAACTAGTAGCCATCATCCAGCATGGATACAAAGTATACCATATGGACAATTCCAACGCATAAAAAGGAATTGTTCCAGACAGAAAGACTTTTTACATGAATCAAAAATTCTAACCAATAAATTACTAAATAAAGGTTACAAAGCTGATAATATACAAAAGGCATTCAATACGGTCAATAAAATGAATAGAGACACATTATTAAAAAACTCTAAGAAAAATAGCAGAAAACAAAAAGATTTGCCACTTATGATCACAACATATAACGAAGGTGCCAATGCCATCAAAACTATCTTAAACAAACACTGGCACATATTAAAAAAAGATACCCTATTAAATGAAATAACTAAGAACAACCCAAAACTGGTCTTTAGAAAGGGTAGAAACATCAGAGCAACAATAGCTCCAAGTAAACTGAAATCTATATCTAAAACCACAAAAACTACCAATTGGCTGCAAAATAAGACAAAAGGCTTTTTTAAATGCAACCGGCTGCACTGCGAGGCTTGCAAACATCATTATAGCATCAATAAACCTACTAAAAAAATCACTTCATCCTCAAACAATAAAAGCTGGGAATTCGACTCCATTACAAACTGTAAAACAGAATATGTAGTATACCTTATTGAATGCGATTGTAAGCTTCAATATGTAGGACGTACTACTAGACCCTACAAAACCAGACTTCTGGAACATATTAGAAATATAGAAAGTAGCTTCAAAAAACATAGTGTCTCAAATCATTTGCGCCTAATACATGACTTTAATCCGTCATGTCTAAGAGGCACTATACTTGAACATATTAGAGATCCACCAGAGGGAGTAAGTAGAGAACTCCATCTGAGAAGAAAGGAAACACAATGGATACACAAACTAGATTCTATGACCCCCAAAGGTCTGAATAAGGACATAGACATTGCAGCCTTCTTAATCCAGTAGGTTGCACGAATTTAAGCTTCTCAAACATACTAAAACCTTTGATCAGCCTATAAATTGTATCTATATTAATTTATATCCGACTAGACCTTACTTAGCCTACTACAGTGCAGTACTATATTCTTTACACTATACACTAACAAATAATAAGACATTACGAATATATAACTGCAGACAGACAGAGACTAATATTCTTGAGACCCAATGACAGGTTAAAAATATAGTGTAAGGAGTACACATATATCCAGTTGAGCAATGGAGATCAGTTCCACTCTGATCACATATATCTATCTATGTACTAGGTTCAATACTTTTCTGCACAATATACAACATATACCCTATACTAAGGAACACCTGTATACTATATATCAATATAACATATATCTTTAAAATAAATCATGACTTGGCCTTCTAACATAGGCCTAATAACTATACTGAACCTCAATTATACATTCTACAAAAAAGGTTCCACAATCTAAGAATAGAGTAAACTATATAGAGCTCTAATACTTCATGTAACCAAAGATATATAATATACAATACATGTTCCACATGAAGCACAATCTAATAACTGAAGGGTGCTTCAAATATATGAAAACCTCTCACAAACTAGAATTAACAGTAAGAAACCAATATGTAACATCATCTTTGCACACCAATCTTACTATTAAAATATAGAAGGGATTTATTCATCACTATAAATCCCGGTATTATAAAATGCAAAAATATTTCATAAGATTGCCTTATGTTAATATCAATCTTAGATTACACATTATGATATGTTCATGTCCCACCAATACCTATATTACATCTAGCCATTATTGTTGTTAGACTGCTCTCTAGATTGGTGATATATGTATAGAGGGGCATTCCCTAGTGAACTACATATCCCACAGGCCTCTATTGTGTCTAACCAATCAACAGGCGAATATGTACCAAAGCGTACCAATCACTATGGGTCCCGATATTGGAAATATAATTTCAGTGCATAGGGTGGCCTCATGTGATGGCCGTATGTAAGCATTACTTCTAGATCACACACCACAATATGTGTACATTCTACTGTTGCGAGTGTTACATCTCGCTTATACCACTATTGATCGTATGCATCTATGGGCAGTAACTAGAGAACTACATATCCCACAAGCCTAGGCTGCATTAACCCAATCAACCACGTAGCAAAAGGCAACCAATCAATAAGCCTTACAGCATCTATCCTATACCTAATACAAACGTGAGACTCACGTCACGTAACGCTGGCACGCATGACTTCACGTACGCAGAGGGCGTGCCGCCGCCCGAAGCGTACAAGTAGCGATAACGGCCCAGCTCCTCACTCAACCCTCTGAGGAAGAAGGATTTATCTACACAAACCTTTGAAACGCGTCAGGGATACTAATTACTTACTTTTTACATACTTAATTTTAATTGTGTTTTGTCTAAATCGCTTTTTAATAAAACTGTCACTCCTTGTAGCTAGCTTGCTAGCATTTACTTCATGAGATACTTGTATTATATAATACTACCTCACTTGGGAAACAGCAACAGCTGCATAATACTTCACTACGAAGTTTTATACTAAGATTGGGGAACCTGTATCTCATATCTATCTGTGGAAGGACCCACTGGAGTCCTATATGCCATATACATACCTCATATAGTCTGAGGATGCTAAATGTGAGTGCTATGTGAATTACATTTCTGTGCCTAACTGTAAATAAACTGTATTACACTATATATCCTTTCTTGTCTCCCTGGGTATCTTTATGCTGGAGAAAGTTTATACCAAGACAGAAAAGGTACTCCAAGAGGCTAACTACCAACCCAAAGGAAGTGCAAGGGATCTATTTACAACCAGAAACACATCCCTGCATACTCCAGGAGGCTAACGAAAACCCAAGAGGCATCACATCTGGATACAAGGAGAAGATTCTATCTATATATACCCCCAGTGCGGCATACTTACCTCATTAGATTGAGGTAATATCTGGTAAGGGTATTATATACCATCTATTTACTGCATATCAACTTTATGTGAAGATTTACTACGGACTGTATACTTTCTAAAGACTCATATGAACATTGCTTCACAATTTATTCATTTTTTAGCATTATTTATTTTACTATATATTTTTATATTCTTTTAATTGTCATTATTCTTCAATCTATTATTCAATTCTTTCACTCATATTCCCATACACTACCCATATTTTAATGGATATATAGGCGCTGTATCAACCCTTGTATACACATATATATATATATATATCAAAACATAAATATATATGTATACATATATAGACATATAAAAAGTGGGAAGCGCTCAACCTGGGAACGAACAATAGCATAATAGCTTGTTCTATGGCTAGTTAACACCCAAGAAGCAGCCTCTTTTTGCTCAACATGTGCCTTTCACATAGAAGGACTTTCCTGAAGCATATCAGTTTGATACAGTACAGTCCAGCCCTGAAATACCAGGCAATCCCTCTCTGATCGAGAGAAACAGCAAAACCACTGAAGAGGCCCACAATAGGCCGAAATGTACGTCTGGGGTTTTGCTGTTTCTCTTGTTTATTTATGCAAATTATGACACTTAGGGAAGTCTCCCTAAGTGTGATGCGGGAATCCAGACATGGACCCGTTGCTCAGTGTGCCTAGAGGGATATGGCTGCACCTCACTGACCCACAATAGGCCGAAACGTACATCTGGGGTTTTGCTGTTTTTCTCGTTCAGAGAGGGATTGCCTGGTATTTCGGGGCTGGACTGCACTGTTAGGTCAGGATCAGACTGATATGCTTCAGGAAAGTCCTTCTCTGTGAAAGGCACATGTTGAGCAAAAAGAGGCTGCTTCTTGGATGGTAACTAGCCATAGAACAAGCTATTATGCTTTTGTTCATTCCCAGGTTGAGCACTTTTTATTTATATATAGACATATATAAGTGCATTGGAGCCTTTGGGGCCCATTTATCAAGCTCAGGTTTGCCAGAAACACCAGTTATGAAGCAGCGGTCTAAAGACTGCTGCTCCATAACCTGTCCGCCTGCTCTGAGGAGGTGGACAGAGATCGCGTGAAATGATCCTGATCGAATACGATCTGGTTGATTGACACCGCCTGCTATCTAGATTGGCCGCAAATCTGCAGGGGGCGGTGTTGCACCAGCAATTCACAAGAGCATTCAGCGATGTCTGTCGGACATGATCCGCTGATCGGATCATGACGGACAGACATTTGTTAAATAGGCCCCTTTAAGTAGATGAAAACATGTAAAAGAATGTTTATGCAATATTCATATTTAATAAAAGTTTTAACTATGTATTTACTGTAAATATTTGACATTCCAATGTTCTGCACATAGCAGAATATGTTCTATGTATTTATAAATAGATATGCTTATATAAATCTGTATATATCTATACCTATATGTAATCATATGTGTGTATGTATATATACAGTATATATATATATATATATATATATATATATATATATATATATATATATATGTGTTTAAAAAACCATCGGATATATGTAGAAATATATTTATGAATTTAATAGAATATTGGAATATCGGGTGTGCGCATATTAAAGTATGCCATCGGGTATGCACATATTACAAACAAACATGTTAAAGAACATTGGAATATAAAATATTCGTATTTTCATGTCGGGTTTGCGCTAATGAGAAAATGTCATAGTGTTTGCGTTGCGCGAGAGAGTGGGTGTTTTTTGAACTTTTTGTCTCCATTAACTTCTATGGGGGAGTGCGAAAACACGATCATGATTTTCGAATTTCGACTTTAAGTGCGATTTTGGTTACGGCTGGAGAAAAAAACAGTTTACTTTCAACTTGCAATACGAGCGCAATCCGACTAGCACAAAAATGAAAAGCCTAGCTGAGTTTTCGATCTAGTGAAAACGCAAAATACCGCTCCACATTTAATCTAGCCCAAAATGTTCAACAAATGCATTTTGTCTATATGAATATATAATAAACCACTAAAGAAACAAGTTAACTATCTCAGTATAGAGATAAAAGAACAAGCATGCACTGCACCCTTCTTATCCACTTGGAACATCAAATAATGCTCCCCAACTTATTTTCCATAGAAAACAGTCCAGTTTATGGTCTCTATTTATGAAGCTCCGGATGCCTGAAATGCTAGTTAAGTAGCTTCAGTCTATCCGCCACCTCAAGGGCTTAGTTAAACTATCCTTAATGCTATGGAATCTGTTGGCGCTATACAAATAATTGATAATGATAAGAAGAAGAATATCCTGATCAGGATCAAGAGCTGGAGGTGCAGCTGAGCAAGCAATGATTACTTTCCTCAATGCTGGACTTTGATAAATGAGGGCCTTTGTTTCTTTGCTAAACAACATAACTATTAAGATAAGTTAAAAGTATTTGTTCATGTAGTATACTCACAGAATGCACTAATAGTTCGCCAAATTGTCTTGATAAATGGTTCCCAAATTAAGAAAAATAATTTCCCCACTTTTTTTTTATCACCCACAGAGAACATGCATTCCAAGGACATAAAATATCTCTGTGTTTCCAGATTACACATTTCTGTGCCAGTTAGTCTAGCCATGGGGGCAAGGAAGTATATGAAATCTGTGTATGCTTAAAGCTGCTTACCAAATTGGTATCAAAGAATCCATCTCCTACAAGAGCAAAAAAAGAGAGTTGGCCAAAGTGTCTCAGAAACAGTAATAGAGAGGCATCTAGGTCTGCACTGCACGCTTAGGGCAGGAAGTTTTTTATTTAGCCATTAGGGGTAACATATATTCTATGAAGTAACAGTATTGAAATAACAGGATAGTTTATAAGCATCTAATAAAGCAGTTAAGCTTGGCCTTTGGCTCCGCAATCTAATACCCCAGACCATTGCATTCTTTCATCCTATTCCTTCTCTCTGTGAAGAGCTCTATAAGTCATCTAAGAATTTTTTTAGCGGATTGTATTAAAGGGAGTCAAATAAATTGGAAGGATAAATAGGATCTAACACAACTGGCATAATATCTGATTTGAAAGTACATGAGCATGTGGTGCCTGAGGATATGTTGTCTTTCCATGAAATATATGATGGTAACATTTTGATTTGTAAGTAGATTGAGTATATCATCTGAACAGGATACAGGACCCTATCTAAATATTTATTGTTATCCACACCAGGGGGGAACCTTGGGTTACCTAAAGGGATAGGGCAATTGAGCAATTAAAGTACCAAAAAGGTTTTATCTATAGCAGTTGAGGGTTTAACTTGCACTTAAAAGGTTTTGTCTGGTAATGACAGATAAAAAGAAAGCATAAGTTGATGTTAACAATATACTAGTATTTTTCCAAGTTAAATAGGAATTTAATTGATTTAACCATTTTAGCATACCTAAGATAAGATCACTTGTTTTGTTATAGATGAGTTATGTAGATATAAAAAAAAAACTTATGTTAAAGGCACACTGGACCTCAATTTTTTTCTTCCATGATTCAGATAGAGCATGCAATTTTAAGCAACTTTCTAATTTACTCCTATTATATCATTTTCTTCATTCTCTTGGTATCTTTATTTAAAAAGCAAGAATGTAAGTTTAGATGGCGGCCCATTTTGGTGAACAAACTGGGTTGTTCTTGCTGATTGGGGGATAAATTCACCCACCAAAAACAAGTGCTGTCCAGCCCTGAACCAAAAATTGGCGGCCTCCTTAGCTTAGATGCCTTCTTTTTCAAATAAAGATAGCAAGAGAAAGAAGAAAATTGATAATAGGAGTAAATTAGAAAGTTGCTTAAAATTGCATGCTCTATCTGAATCATGGAAGTAAAAAATTGGGTTCAGTGTCCCTTAAATGCCAAGTTCTCTCAAAAATGTGAAAAAGCATGGGAATTCCTTGTCAGTATTTACTAAAAATCAAATTCAATACTTTATTTAGCATGCAGGAACAACTTGACAAAAACAGCTGCACTATCTGGAGCTTTTAATTCAACTTCAGAAATGTATTTATTTATTTGTGAGGGTGAGTGCAGCATTTGAGTTCCTCTAACACTGCACTACTGTGAGCAGCTGCCTGGTATATGTATTTTTGTTTTTCAGAGCCCCCATTCCAGTCTAATGAAATTTGCAGTGCAACATTTTTTTTTTTTCAATTTAGTGGATTTTGGCTCCCTTTTCAATCACATTTCAAAGCCATCAGAAACATGTCCATTTAAATTGGGTAGACAATATAAGCACGTGTTCTCTCACTGGGACTGGGTAAAAATAAGAAAAGAAACAAGAAACAGAATTTTTTAGGCTGGTATTTGTCACAGGGTTTCTATAGATTTAGAAGCAAAGCGTAAAGTGAAACATGGCTGGTAATAGTCACAACACAACAGTTTGCCTAGGAAAGCATTGTGTTGTTACCTTCTTGCTGTTTGGGTTGTGTTGCTTGTTTTCTTGGTCTCTGCATCATTTCTCTCTTGCGTTTAGTGAGAGCAAAGTTTTCCCTTCATTACGGCTGTTTATTGACACATCTGTGACCACCTTGGCCTGTTGATTAGAATTTGCTCCTGGGAGTGCTTCTGACTGTGTTTCTCCTGACCTTGCTTATTACACTCGCTTCACAAGACTTTCTCCTAGTTTTAAAAATTCCAAGTGCTCTTTCCCCAGATTAACTTTGTGGTCCTTCTCTGAACTTTTTCTAAGTCTGCAATGTCTTTTTTTGAGATCGGTCCCCAAAACTGCACTCAAGGTGAGGTCTTACCAGGGATTTATATAGTGAGAGAAGTATCCTTTACTCCCTTGCATCAATGCCTCTTTTAATACATGCTAGTATCTTATTAGCCTTAGAAGCCACTGCCCTGCATTGTGCGCCCATCTTTGGCTTGTTATCTATTACTACTCCCAAATCCCTTTCCTCCTCTGTTTGGCTAAATCTAGTCCTATTTAAATAATAGATTGCCTGCTTATTTTTATTTCTCCCAAAATGTAGAAACTTTCATTTTCCGGTATTAAATCTCAGTTTCCATTTACCTGCCCATTCTTCTAATTTTTGTAGATCCTCTTGTAAAGGAAGTTCATCCTGCCCTGACCTAATGACCTTACACAATTTTGTATCATCTGCAAAAATACAGATGTTGCTATTTAATCCATGCTATGAATAATAATAAGTCTGATATACAGCCCTTAAAACTTTTGTCAGTATAGTATATAAAGTGTTAGGGCTGATATGGTATATTGTGCAGTGTTTAGAATAAGAGGTTTTGTTTGCTTAGAATGCTTTATAACATATTAAATAGTATAATATATGTGTTGGAGTAAATATCAAAGCACTCCCCTTTATCAAAGTCTCTTATAAGGTTTTAGTGATGACCTTTTATCTTTGCTGGAATTGCATTCAGGTGCTAGCCATTACTGTGTGCAGCACGATATACATAAAATAAAAGAAACGCTCACTCACCAAATCCTGTATGTAGTATATTTGTCCATATGGAGTCTCAATTCCAATCCCAATTCTTCACAGCTATATCTAAGCTGGGCTCTTAGTGTCAAATGTAAACACGCTTCAAGAAGCAGTTCTGCTGTTGCAGGGGATGACTGTCGCTCCACTCGATGTATATCAAACTGACATGGTGAGCGGGTAAAAGAGCTGGCTGTAACGTATAAGCCCAATCCGCTTAAATTTAGAACTAGGGTATAAATTCTCACCGCTAAGTTGAAAATAACCAGCAGTCCAATGAGCCAAGAGTGAACATATAAAATGTAACTTTTATTGATGAGTGTAAATAAAAGTTCTCTTTGAGAAACAAGTATAAAACAATATCACAGCCAGTGAAGCAGCCTGCAACTGTTCACCTACTCCAACATGTTTTGTGCCGTCACGGCACTTCGTCAGGGATAGGGTTAACTTCAACAGGTTCAGTTTAAAATACATGCGTAATCCAATCACAAGAGTCCAGCGCCTTCCGGCCCTTCATCTCATGTGATTTCAAAAAATGTCATCAATTTTGAGCTTTTATATGTTGTTTAAAGGGGTTATTATCAGAATAAATTCTTATCAACTCAAAAAAACTTATATATAAATTGGCATAGGAGGGGGCAATTTTTTTTATCATTAATGTTCACATTTGTTAATATGTTTACCCATATCATTATTATTTTTATAGTTATTCGTATCCTGCAAAATAATTTCTTATGCTTTTATGCAACTAGTTTTGTACTTAAGACCGACAACAAGGAAAGGCAGTGCTCAGGATACCACTCACACCAAAACGGAAATGTTTGCACAGTCAAATCAGCCGCCTTCACCCTGGCTTAATCCAGGCAGAACACGCTCACAGCTCACTGCTCGACTGGTCTCCTGCTGATGAAGTCATCATCCGGTGCCACTCCATAGTGCTCCATCAAACGCCCTTCTCCAAAGATACACCAAACAACAAAGGAAGGCACCCGGTCTCCAACAGTCACAGGACACTTGGAATAGGACACATGTAAATTGAAACTTGAAACTTGAAACAGGACACTCACATCCAGAAAAGGCAGAAGTAGTTTATTGGACATCAGAGGGTAAAATACACATCACATCCAAGAACATGGTCAGTCAGGCTTTGTCAAACATGTTTTGTATAAACATACTGTACTTTGTCAATGACCACCTACAACCTAATGACTGAAGCATCTAGTATATATACCTACATAGCACCTCCATAAAATCTAACCACCTATCTTGGTGGCAAGCTTTTAATTGGTATTTGACACACCTATGTTTAGCACACCTATTGGATTTACATATGACAAATGACCCTAAAAACCTACCTAATAATTGTTTCTTACAACCACATCTGCCTCAGGCCCAAACCTGTATGCCTCTCTTCCGTGACTGAAGAAATTTTCACTATAGTATGCCCCATGTTCACGACTGAAGGACTACTCACTATAGTATGCGCCTCTTCCATGACTGAAGGACTGTTCCATATACTAGTCAGAATGACCCTCTCTGACCTTGCCGCCCTTGAACTGATATTCCCAACATCTTCACTCAATCTGGCACATCTGTTGGGGTGTACCAGCTATGAACTGGCCTGTCTCTTGCACTTACTTTTACTTCCCCTTCTAACTGTGACCCAGCTACTTCCTGGAGTCTCCCCATCTGAATCCTCTCCATTCCCACTGCCAGAACCATGAACATCCTGCTCAGTGGGTGTGTGGTGGTATAGGGGTTAATAGGATAGTACTTGCAGTGGGTGTATGGTGGTATAGGGGTAAATAGGATTAGTACTTGTGGTGAGTATGGGGTGGTAAAAGGGTTAAAAGGATAGGTACTTGTGGGTGGTATTTGGTGGTTTAGTGGTTAATATGATAGATAGGTACTTGTCATGGGTATGTGTCAGTATAGGGTTAATTGGATAGTGCCTGCGGTGGGTATGTTGTGGTTTAGGGGTTAATAAGACAGATAGGTACTTGCAATAGGTATGTGGCGGTTTAGGAGTTAATAGATACTTGATGTAGGTATGTGGTGGTTTAGATATTTATTACTGTAGTGTTAGTTTGTGATCGTGGGGTACTTTAGGGGTATTAGGATTAGTGGCTAGGCACGGCGGTTAATTTCCAAGTAATTGTTTACTATACATCACCAATATGGGTGCTGATGCTGGGTGTTATCTATAGCCAGCATTGGCGACCAATGACATGTATAGAAAATGTCTCTCAGCGATGCCGCTATGTCGGGAGTTTGGAAAATTTCAACAGGCTCACTTGATATAGCAGCAGATCCCTTGGATTTGTCAGGATATATATATATATATATATATATATATATAATTAATATATATATATTTGTCTACAACAAATGATCCATTTATTTGTGAGGCTGTAACTACAGCAGACCACCCCCTTATCTACTTTATACATCTAAAGGATTCAAAAGAAAGCATTGGTCACATTAGTTCAGCACAAACCCCTTGGGTGATGGAGCCAAATATTCTGTGTTTTGGTGGAAAATATGCTCAGAAGCCCCTTGAAGATTCTCAATATACATCCTGATCTGGGAGAAGCATATGCCAACCTTTACTAACAGACACGTGATAATTTAATACAATGGCTCACTGGATTTCCTTTGAGGCTTAAATATATGCAAAAGTTAATTACCCCTGCTGTGCTTGAATACACGAAGCTCAGACATACGTCTCAAATGGAAAATAACAAGAGTTGATTACCCCTGCTGTATTAGAAACACATCTGTACTGATCCAAGCAGAAACACATGTTGCATTGTAGCTGTTAAATTCATATTAAAGTACAACTTTTATAATTTTCAATACTGTATAAAAATCTATATTTCCATGTATCTGAGAAATGCATTTCAGATTTGTAATAAATTAAATGAATAACTACATTAGTGTATATAAATGCTTAAGTTATTTCAAAATAAATACATTTTTCTTTGTTTTCCAGAAATCTAGTGAAAATTACAAGGAAGAACTGATGTGAAGATGAGATTTCTAAATAAGATGCTATAAGTTGACATGTAGATGCATTATAGATCTTGGGCCTATGCTTTAAACACGGCTGAGACATGTATTAATAAATAACTATAATACTCATATATTTAATTGATTGATGCTACTAGTCCCTAAAAAAAAAATGAAACTTTTAAGGCAGCTTATAAAATATGATAAATAAAATACTCATGTTTAATATTAAAATAATCAGAAAAAGGCACTATATGGTCACATCTATATTAAAATTGTAAGTTATTGATACTGGAAATTAAAGTATTTGATAGACATTTTAAAAGTTAGATAGGCGGTTAGCAATGTTGATGGTGAGACTACATTTCTGGTTGTTTGCTGCCCCTAGGGGATTAAGACTGGTATGACAGCCAAACAAATTGACTGTTTAAAACATATGTTCCCAATAGGCCAATCAAATGTTTCAGCTTGAAGGGCCAATCAATGCTCAGCTCCGTTAGGGACAACCCAAAGACAAGCTCCGAGGGCCTATCAAAATTCTGTGGGAGTGATTAAGGAAAAGGAGTAGGCTTTCTTAATTTTTGGATAAATATGCATACACACTCTAGGAAACAGACAGACTAAGGCCTAGATTTGGAGTTTGGCGGTAAAAGGGCTGTTAACGATCCGCGGGCTTTTTTCTGGCCGCACCATAAAATTAACTCTGGTATCGAGAGTTCAAACAAATGCTGCGTTAGGCTCCAAAAAAGGAGCGTAGAGCATTTTTACCGCAAATGCAACTCTCGATACCAGAGTTGCTTACGGACGCGGCCAGCCTCAAAAACGTGCTCGTGCACGATTCCCCCATAGGAAACAATGGGACTGTTTGAGCTGAAAAAAAACCTAACACCTGCAAAAAAGCAGCGTTCAGCTCCTAACGCAGCCCTATTGTTTCCTATGGGGAAACACTTCCTACGTCTGCACCTAACACCCTAACATGTACCCCGAGTCTAAACGCCCCTAACCTTACACTTATTAACCCCTAATCTGCCGCCCCCGCTATCGCTGACCCCTGCATATTATTATTAACCCCTAATCTGCCGCTCCGTAAACCGCCGCAACCTACGTTATCCCTATGTACCCCTAATCTGCTGCCCTAACATCGCCGACCCCTATATTATATTTATTAACCCCTAATCTGCCCCCCTCAACGTCGCCGACACCTGCCTACACTTATTAACCCCTAATCTGCCGACCGGACCTCACCGCTACTATAATAAAGTTATTAACCCCTAATCCGCCTCACTAACCCTATCATAAATAGTATTAACCCCTAATCTGCCCTCCCTAACATCGCCGACACCTAACTTCAATTATTAACCCCTAATCTGACGACCGGAGCTCACCGCTATTCTAATAAATTGATTAACCCCTAAAGCTAAGTCTAACCATAACACTAACACCCCCCTAACTTAAATATAATTTACATCTAACGAAATAAATTAACTCTTATTAAATAAATTATTCCTATTTAAAGCTAAATACTTACCTGTAAAATAAATCCTAATATAGCTACAATATAAATTATAATTATATTATAGCTATTTTAGGATTAATATTTATTTTACAGGCAACTTGGTATTTATTTTAACTAGGTACAATAGCTATTAAATAGTTACCTAGTTAAAATAATAACAAATTTACCTGTAAAATAAATCCTAACCTAAGATATAATTAAACCTAACACTACCCTATCAATAAAATAATTTAATAAACTACCTACAATTACCTACAATTAACCTAACACTACACTATCAATAAATTAATTAAACACAATTCCTACAAATAAATACAATTACATAAACTAGCTAAAGTACAAAAAATAAAAAAGAACTAAGTTACAAAAAATAAAAAAATATTTACAAACATAAGAAAAATATTACAACAATTTTAAACTAATTACACCTACTCTAAGCCCCCTAATAAAATAACAAAGCCCCCCAAAATAAAAAATTCCCTACCCTATTCTAAATTAAAAAAGTTACAAGCTCTTTTACCTTACCAGCCCTGAACAGGGCCCTTTGCGGGGCATGCCCCAAGAATTTCAGCTCTTTTGCCTGTAAAAGAATAAATACAATACCCCCCCCCAACATTACAACCCACCACCCACATACCCCTAATCTAACCCAAACCCCCCTTAAATAAACCTAACACTAAGCCCCTGAAGATCTTCCTACCTTGTCTTCACCATACCAGGTTCACCGATCCGTCCTGGCTCCAACATCTTCATCCAACCCAAGCGGGGGTTGGCGATCCATCATCCGGTGCTGAAGAGGTCCAGAAGAGGCTCCAAAGTCTTCCTCCTATCCGGCAAGAAGAGGACATCCGGACCGGCAAACATCTTCTCCAAGCGGCATCTTCGATCTTCTTCCTTCCGGTGCGGAGCGGGTCCATCTTGAAGCAGGCGACGCGGATCCATCCTCTTCTTCCGTTGTCTCCCGACTAATGACGGTTCCTTTAAGGGACGTCATCCAAGATGGCGTCCCTCGAATTCCGATTGGCTGATAGGATTCTATCAGCCAATCGGAATTAAGGTAGGAATTTTCTGATTGGCTGATGGAATCAGCCAATCAGAATCAAGTTCAATCCGATTGGCTGATCCAATCAGCCAATCAGATTGAGCTCGCATTCTATTGGCTGTTCCGATCAGCCAATAGAATGCAAGCTCAATCTGATTGGCTGATTGGATCAGCCAATCGGATTGAACTTGATTCTGATTGGCTGATTCCATCAGCCAATCAGAAAATTCCTACCTTAATTCCGATTGGCTGATAGAATCCTATCAGCCAATCGGAATTCGAGGGACGCCATCTTGGATGACGTCCCTTAAAGGAACCGTCATTAGTCGGGAGACAACGGAAGAAGAGGATGGATCCGCGTCGCCTGCTTCAAGATGGACCCGCTCCGCACCGGATGGAAGAAGATCGAAGATGCCGCTTGGAGAAGATGTTTGCCGGTCCGGATGTCCTCTTCTTGCCGGATAGGAGGAAGACTTTGGAGCCTCTTCTGGACCTCTTCAGCACCGGATGATGGATCGCCAACCCCCGCTTGGGTTGGATGAAGATGTTGGAGCCAGGACGGATCGGTGAACCTGGTATGGTGAAGACAAGGTAGGAAGATCTTCAGGGGCTTAGTGTTAGGTTTATTTAAGGGGGGTTTGGGTTAGATTAGGGGTATGTGGGTGGTGGGTTGTAATGTTGGGGGGGGTATTGTATTTATTCTTTTACAGGCAAAAGAGCTGAAATTCTTGGGGCATGCCCCGCAAAGGGCCCTGTTCAGGGCTGGTAAGGTAAAAGAGCTTGTAACTTTTTTAATTTAGAATAGGGTAGGGAATTTTTTATTTTGGGGGGCTTTGTTATTTTATTAGGGGGCTTAGAGTAGGTGTAATTAGTTTAAAATTGTTGTAATATTTTTCTTATGTTTGTAAATATTTTTTTATTTTTTGTAACTTAGTTCTTTTTTATTTTTTGTGCTAGTTTATGTAATTGTATTTATTTGTAGGAATTGTGTTTAATTAATTTATTGATAGTGTAGTGTTAGGTTAATTGTAGGTAACTGTAGGTAGTTTATTAAATTATTTTATTGATAGGGTAGTGTTAGGTTTAATTATATCTTAGGTTAGGATTTATTTTACAGGTAAATTTGTTATTATTTTAACTAGGTAACTATTTAATAGCTATTGTACCTAGTTAAAATAAATACCAAGTTGCCTGTAAAATAAATATTAATCCTAAAATAGCTATAATATAATTATAATTTATATTGTAGCTATATTAGGATTTATTTTACAGGTATTTATCTTTAAATAGGAATAATTTATTTAATAAGAGTTAATTTATTTCGTTAGATGTAAATTATATTTAAGTTAGGGGGGTGTTAGTGTTAGGGTTAGACTTAGCTTTAGGGGTTAATCAATTTATTAGAATAGCGGTGAGCTCCGGTCGTCAGATTAGGGGTTAATAATTGAAGTTAGGTGTCGGCGATGTTAGGAAAGGCAGATTAGGGGTTAATACTATTTATGATAGGGTTAGTGAGGCGGATTAGGGGTTAATAACTTTATTATAGTAGCGGTGAGGTCCGGTCGGCAGATTAGGGGTTAATAAGTGTAGGCAGGTGTCGGCGACGTTGAGGGGGGCAGATTAGGGGTTAATAAATATAATATAGGGGTCGGCGGTTTTAGGGGCAGCAGATTAGGGGTACATAGGGATAACGTAGGTGGCGGCGCTTTGCGGTCGGAAGATTAGGGGTTAATTATTTTAAGTAGCTGGCGGCGACGTTGTGGGGGGCAGGTTAGGGGTTAATAAATGTAATACAGGGGTCGGCGGGGTTAGGGGCAGCAGATTAGGGGTACATAAGTATAACGTAGGTGGCGGTCGGCAGATTAGGGGTTAAAAATTTTAATCGAGTGGCGGCGATGTGGGGGGAGCTCGGTTTAGGGGTACATAGGTAGTTTATGGGTGTTAGTGTACTTTAGGGTACAGTAGTTAAGAGCTTTATGAACCGGCGTTAGCCAGAAAGCTCTTAACTCCTGCTATTTTCAGGCGGCTGGAATTTTGTCGTTAGAGCTCTAACGCTCACTTCAGAAACGACTCTAAATACCGGCGTTAGAAAGATCCCATTGAAAAGATAGGATACGCAAATGGCGTAGGGGGATCTGCGGTATGGAAAAGTCGCGGCTGAAAAGTGAGCGTTAGACCCTTTAATCACTGACTCCAAATACCAGCGGGCGGCCAAAACCAGCGTTAGGAGCCTCTAACGCTGGTTTTGACGGCTACCGCCGAACTCCAAATCTAGGCCTAAAAGAGGCATACGTTTTTGGAGAGAAAAATACACAGACTGTGTGTCAAGTATATTCTCTGCCTTTTTGGGATACTTTCTTGAACACAGGGAGATTAACAATTTTTGAGGCCTGTACCTTTGCGCATTGTGATTAAATCCTGCATAGATGACCCACAAGTAATTCTTGAAACTGAAACATTGATTTTGTTATTTGGGTAAAGTATAAGAAAATGTATATTTAATATTTTAATAAAAACATAACACTAAGGCTATAGTTAAATTGCAGCTAGTAATTTAAAAAGCATATTTTGTGTTTTAGGTTATATCCATAGCCCTGTGTAAATTAGAACCAGTCACATTCAGTGTTAAATAATTTATTTGCTAGATAGGGAATGCTCCAGATTTATAAGTCAGTCATTATAGTGAACTCTTTCAGAACTGTACATAAACTGGTTATTGTGATTAAATCCCTGGTAGTTATTAATTAAGCATAGTAAGTTGGTAATCCATATTGGGCATTGAACTAGAGTCATCAGTTAATAACAGAAGGCTCTGGTATTTTATTGTGATATTTTAATGTGATTCATTGTGAATAAGGTAAATTGTAAAGGTATATTTTGTATGATCTTTGTATAGAATATTAAAACAGCTTAAAGGGATACTGAACCCAAATTTTTTTTCTTTTGTGATTCAAATAGAGCATGACATTTTAAGCAACTTTCTAATTTACTCCTATTATCAAATTTTCTTCATTCTCTAGGTATCTTTATTTGAAATGCAAGAATGTAAGTTTAGATGCCGGCCCATTTTTGGTGTACAACCTGGGTTGTCCTTGCTGATTGGTGGATAAATTCATCCACCAGTAAAAAAGTGCTGTCCAGAGTGCTGAACCAAGAAAAAAAGCTTAGATGTCTTCTTTTTCAAATAAAGATAGCAAGAGAACGAAGAAAAATTGATAATAGGAGTAAATTAGAAAGTTGCTTAAAAGTGCATGCTCTATCTGAATCACGAAAGAAAACATTTGGGTTCAGTGTCCCTTTAAGTGTGCTTCATTTGATTCATTGAGGCCTATTTATCAAGCCGTCAACTTACTTGCATTTGACGGCACCAATACGCTTGCCTAAGATCGCCTAACATCGCTGCCGCGGACCTGAATACGTTCTCCAAAGTTACCAAAAAAGCTGTTAAAAAGCCGCGCACCAAGTACGGGGCAATGAGCAGCTTTTTCCCAGCTTTATTGGTATACTGTCACTAAACACCCACACTATACTACACTGATTTACCCCCTATCCCGCTGCTCCTGGACCCCCCGCAACCCCCCGCAATTAAATAAAGTTATCAACCCCTAAACCGCTGCTTCCGGAGCCCACCGCCACTCTAATAAACTTATTAACCCCTATACTGCTGTTCCCGGAGCCCACTGCCACTCTAATAAACTTATTAACCCCTATCCTGCCGCTTCAGGAGCACATCGCCACCTACATTATGTTATTAACCCCTAATCTGCCCCCCATACCTCTGCCACCTACATTATGTTATTAACCCCTAATCTCCCCCCCTACACTGCCGCCACCTACATTATGTTATTAACCCCTAATCTACCCCCCTACACCGCCACCACCTACATTATGTTATTAACCCCTAATCTGCCCCCCCTGACACCGTTGCCACCTACATTATACTTATTAACCCCTAATCTGCCGTCTCCAACGTCGCTGCCACTATATTAAATTTATCAACCCCTAAACCTAAGTCTAACCCTAACACCCCTAACTTAAATCTAATTTAAATAAATCTAAATAAAATTCCTATCATTACCTAAATTATTCCTATTTAAAACTAAATACTTACTTATAAAATAAACCCTAAGATAGCTACAATGTAACTAATAGTTACATTGTAGCTATCTTAGGGTTTATTTTTATTTTACAGGCAAGTTTGTATTTATTTTAACTAGGTAAAATAGTTATTAAATAGTTATTAACTATTTAATAACTACCTAGCTAAAATAAATACAAAAGTACCTGTAAAATAAAACCTAACCTAAGTTATAATAAAACCTAACACTACACTATAATTAAATAAATTAACTAAATTAAATACATTTACCTAAATTAAATTAAATTATCTAAAGTACAAAAAAACAAACACTAAATTACAGAAAATAAAAAACAAATTACAGATATTTAAACTAATTACACCTAATCTAATAGCCCTATCAAAATAAAAAAGCCCCCCTAAAATTAAAAAAACCCTAGCCTAAACTAAACTACCAATAGCCCTTAAAAGGGCCTTTTGCGGGGCATTTCCACAAAGTATTCAGCTCTTTTACCTGGAAAAAAAAATACAAACAACCCCCCAACAGTTAAACCCACCACCCACACAACCAACCCCCCCAAAAGAAAAACTAAAAAAACCTAAGCTCCCCATTGCTCTGAAAAGGGCATTTGGATGGGCATTGCCCTTAAAAGGGCAGTTAGCTCTTTTGCGGCCCAAATCCCTAACCTAAAAATAAAACCCACCCAATACACCCTTAAAAAAACCTAACACTAACCACCTGAAGATGGACTTACCGGGAGACGTCTTCATCCAAGGCAGGCGAAGTGGTCCTCCAGACGGTAGAAGTCTTCATCCAGACGGCATCTTCTATCTTCATCCAGACGGCATCTTCTATCTTCATCCATCCTGTGCGGAGCAGGTCCATCTTCAAGACATCCGACGCGGAGCATCCTCTTCTGCCGACAACTACCCGACGAATGAAGGTTCCTTTAAGTGACGTCATCCAAGATGGCATCCCTTAGATTCTGATTGGCTGATAGAATCAGACAATCGGAATTAAGGTAAAAAAAAATCCTATTGGCTGATGCAATCAGCCAATAGGATTGAAGTTCAATCCTATTGGCTGATCCAATCAGCCAATAGGATTGAGCTCGCATTCTATTGGCTGTTCCAATCAGCCAATAGAATGGGAGCTCAATCCTATTGGCTGATTGGATCAGCCAATAGGATTGGACTTCAATCCTATTGACTGATTGCATCAGCCAATAGGATTTTTTCTACCTTAATTCCGATTGGCTGATAGAATTATATCAGCCAATCAGAATCTAAGGAATGCCATCTTGGATGACGTCACTTAAAGGAACCTTCATTCGTTGGGTAGTCATCGGCAGAAGAGGATGCTCCGCGTCGGATGTCTTGAAGATGGACCTGCTCTGCGCTGGATGGATGAAGATAGAAGATGTCGTCTGGATGAAGACTTCTGCCATCTGGAGGACCCCTTCTGCCTGGCTTGGATGAAGACTTCTGCCCATCTGGAGGACCACTTCTGCCCGGCTTGGATGAAGACTTCTGCTGTCTGGAGGACCACTTCGCCCGGCTTGGATGAAGACATCTCCCGGTAAGTCGATCTTCAGGGGGTTAGTGTTAGGTTTTTTTAAGGGTGTATTGGTTGGGTTTTATTTTTAGGTTAGGGCTTTGGGCCGTAAAAGAGCTAACTGCCCTTTAAAGGACAATGCCCATCCAAATGCCCTTTTCAGGGCAATGGGGTGCTTAGGTTTTTTTTAGTTAGTTTTTATTTTGGGGGGTTGGTTGTGTGGGTGGTGGGTTTTACTGTTGGGGGGTTGTTTGTAATTTTTTTTCCAGGTAAAAGAGCTGATTACTTTGGGGCAATGTCCCACAAAAGGCCCTTTTGAAGGGCTATTGGTAGTTTAGTTTAGGCTAGGGTTTTTTATTTTGGGGGGGGATTTTTTTTATTTTCATAGGGCTATTAGATTAGGTGTAGTTTGTTTTTTTTTTTCTGTAATTTAGTGTTGTTTTTTTTTTGTACTTTAGATAATTTAATTTAGGTAATTGTATTTAATTTAGTTAATTTATTTAATTAACTATTTAGTAACTACTCTACCTAGTTAAAATAAATACAAATTTGCCTGTAAAATAAAAATAAATGCTAAGCTACATACAATGTAACTATTAGTTATATTGTAGCTATCTTAGGGTTATTTTATAGGTAAGTATTTAGTTTTAAATAGAAATAATTTAGGTAATGATAGGAATTTTATTTAGATTTATTTAAATTAGATTTAAGTTAGGGGTGTTAGGGTTAGACTTAGGTTTAGTGGTTAATATATTTAATATAGTGGTGGAGACGTTGGGGACGGCAGATTAGGGGATGACATCATTTAAAGGAACCGTCATTAGTCGTTTAGTCATCGGGATCGATGGATGCTCCGCGTCGGATGTCTTCAACATGGTGCCGCTCCTCTTCGGATGGAAGAAGATAGAAGATGCCGCTTGGATGCAGACTTCTGCCCATCTGGAGGACCTCTTCTGGCCGGATTGGATGAAGACTTCTGCCCATCTGGAGGACCACTTCGCCCGGATTCGTTGAGGACTTAGGCCCGGCTGGGTGAAGACGGCTCAAGGGCTATTTGTAATTTTGTATAGGGTAGGGAATTTTTTTATTTTGGAGGGATTTTTTATTTTATTAGGGGTCTTAGATTAGGTGTAATTAGTTTAAACTTCTTGTATTTTTTTTATTTTCTGTAATTTAGAGGGTTTTTTGTACTTTAGTTAATTTTAGTTATTTTTATTTAATTGTAGGTAATTGTATTTAATTAATTTAATTTATATAATTGTAGTATAGGGTTAGGTGTAATTGTAATTTAGGTTAAGATTTATTTTACAGGTACATTTGTAGTTATTTTAACTAGGTAGCTATTAAATAACTATTTAATAGCTATTCTACCCAGTTAAAATAAATACAAAGTTGCCTGTAAAATAAATATAAACCCTAAAATAGCTACAATGTAACTATTAGTTATATTGTAGCTATCTTAGGGTTTATTTTATAGCTAAGTATTTAGTTTTAAATAGGAATAATTTATTTATTTATAAGAATATTTATTTAGGTTAATTTAAATAATATTTAAGTTAGGGGGGTGTTAGGGTTAGACTTAGGTTTAGATGTTAATAGATATAATGTATGTGGTGGCGGTGTAGGGGGGGCAGATTAGGGGTTAATAAATGTAATGTAGGTGGCGGTGGGCTCCGGGAGTGGCAGTTTAGGGGTTAAACAATTAATTTATTTGCGGCGGGGTCCGGGATTGGCAACATAGGGGTTAATAACTTTATGTAGGTGGCGGCGGTATAGGGGGCGGCAGATTAGGGGTTAATAGGTATAATGTAGGTGGCGGAGGGGTCCGGGAGCGGCGGTTTAGGAGTTAATAAATTTATTATAGTTGCGGCGGGGTCCGGGAGCCGCGGTTTAGGGGTTAATAAATTTATTATAGTTGTGGCGGGGTCTGGGAGCGGCGGTTTAGGGGTTAAACATTTTATTTAGTTGCGGTGGGCTCCGGGAGCGGCTGTTTAGGGGTTAATAAATATAATGTAGGTGGCGGCAGTGTAGGGGGGGCAGATTAGGGGTATTTAGACTCAGGGTACATGTTAGGGTGTTAGGTGCAGACACTTCCTATAGGAATCAATGGGATATCAGGCAGCAGCGAACATGAGCTCTCGCTGCTGTCAGACTCCCATTGATTCCTATGGGATCCGCCACCTCCAGGGCGGCGGATTGAAAACCAGGTACGCTGGGCCGGAATAGTGGTGAGCATAACTGGTTGTTCTTTGATAACTACCAAAAGTAGTCAGATTGTGCCGAACTTGCGTTCGGAACATCTGGAGTGACGTAGCCATCGATCTGTGTCGGACTGAGTCCGGCGGATCGTATGTTACGTCACTAGATTCTACTTTTGCCGGTCTGTAGGGCTTGATAACTATGGTGAATCAGCCTCGTCACAAATACTCTGCCGAATTCCAGTGTATGTGCGGTTGACGGCTTGATAAATAGAGGCCAATGTGTTTATAAATTTTAACTAATCTAAAGAATTTAGGAAAAATTATTGATTTTAATTGTTTAGTATATGCATTTTAATTGGAGGTTATTTTAAAGAATAATTATTAAATAAATTATATTATAACCCTGCTATATACTGACAGAATATTTTGCCACCTCGTAGCACATTTGATCATCGGGTCCTCTCCCTCCATCTCTCTCTCTCCCATCTCTTCACACACTGCATTCATAAAGTATTAATTTTTTTTCAAATTTAGTTATGTTGCTGTTGCAGCCTTATGCTAAAATTGTTTAGATTATTTTTTTCACGTTAAGCTACACTACACAAGGCTTCTGTCTTGTATGAGGATTTAATATCACGTACACAAAATCTTGTTCCTATAAAAAGTAAAGAATTTGCCAAAAGTTAAAAACACATTTTTAAATATCAAACTTACTTTAAAGGGACAGTCAAAATTAAATTTTCGTGATTCAGATAGGGCATGCAATTTTAAACAACTTTCCAATTTACTTTTATCATCAAATTTGATTTGTTCTCTTGGTATTCTCTGTTGAAAGCTAAACCTAGATAGTCTCAAACTGATTTCTAAGCCAATTAAGGCCGCCTCTTATGTCAGTGCATTTTGACAGTTTTTCACAGTTAGACACTGCTAGTTCGTGTGTGCCATATAAATAACATTGGGCTCACTCTGGTGGAGTTATTTATGAGTCAGAACTGATTGGTTAAATGTAAGTCTGTCAAAAGAACTGAAGTAAGGGGCAGTTTGCAGAGACTTAGATACAAGGTAATCACAGAGGTGAAAAGTGTAGTTATATAACAGAGTTGGTTATGCAAAACTGGGGAATGGGTAATAAAGGGATTATCTATCTTTTTTAACAATAAACAAATTCAAGTCGACTGTCCCTTTAAATACTATTTTACAGTATAATACATATAACAAGTTATATACATATGTACAATGTACACACAATTCCCTAGACCATGTAGGCTTTTGTTCTTTATTAAAGTGATGGTGAACCTTAAAGGGACACTGAACCCACATTTTTTCTATCGTGATTCAGATAGAGCATGCAACTTTAAGCAACTTTCTAATTTACTCCTATTATCATTTTTTCTTTGTTCTCTTGCTATCTTTATTTGAAAAAGAAGGCATCTAAGTTTTTTTTTTATTTAGAGTTCTGGACAGAACTTTTTTATTGGTGGATGAATTTATCCACCATTCAGCAAGAACATCCCAGGTTGTTCACCAAAAATGGGCCGGCATCTAAACTTACATTCTTGCATTTCAAATAAAGATACCAAGAGAATGAAGAAGATTTGATATTAGGAGTACATTACAAAGTTGCTTAAAATGTCATAGTCTATCTGAATCACAAAAGAAAACATTTGGGTTTAGTGTCTCTTTAACTAATCAAATGTCATATATTTAATCTTTGCCATTTATTTTAATCCATCTGTGAAAGGATTAAATTAGTGCATATAGTAAGGCTTCTATTGCAATGTTATGCTGGCCCACTTGGATCAACTCCTTTTTTTTTTGACAATTCCATTGAAAATCCAATCAACAGGTGTGTCATTTGACAATCTTGAAGTCCAGCCCCTTTAAAGCCCTTAGAAAGCCTATGTAGAGAGTGAGTGTGACTGCTCTATACATAACAGTCCAGCCAAAAGAGGAAATGAAGGGGGTGGAGGAACAGACAATACCAATTAGGATTATAAATCTTTTATTATAAAATATTAATACTTTTTTTTTAAAACAAATATGTGGTTTTACTTGCAAACTACTATATTTTTCATTACAACATTCTAATTGTCTGAAATTTACCATCACTTTAACAAAGGTAATTGCATTAATAGTGAATGTATAAGTGTTTCATGGGCGTTCCAGGGCGTGGAACTTGTATTAAAATGGGAAAACATTGCCAGGAACATTACCTTTTAGTGGCGAGATTAGAAATTGTAAGAATTCTACTAAATGTACAGGGAACATTAGTTTACATATCTGTTATTTGATATCCTACTAAACAGAATTTTTTTTATATGCACTATATATGTTGTGTAAAGATGCTTTGAAAAACATGCCAGTTCCACACTGCTGAGATCCCCATTTACTGGTGACATGGTTGGATTGCTGAAAAGGCAATGAGCCCTATACTATCCTATGGAAGGTGCATAACCACTCCTCTGAATAGCGAGGGTCAGCCCACTTTTTATAACAGTTATCCAGGCAGACAGATTGTGAGACTGTTAAGATTGAAATGGGCATCCTTTGAAAATTGGGCATTAAGAGTTTTGGGCCTCTTAATTTTGCTGTTTTGTTTAAAGTTCTTAATTGGTGAGTGAACAAGCCATCCCAGTTTATTTAAGTTTTCATTATATTGTTTAGTAAGCGCTGTGGGGCAAGGTTTTGTTTTGCTTTATTTATGTTTAAATACTGCTGCATATTGTCTGCTAAAATAAACAGGACAATGATTTTAAACCTGAACCAGTGTATGAAGTACTTTTGTGCTGGAAAAAAGAATTTGTCACTATGTTGTTCCCAGGACAAACAACCAAGGAGAGTGATATATATTTATGAATATTATAAGGCATGCGCATAAATACAGAACACAAATATCTAGATTTGCACAAATTTTTGTGTGGTGCACTTTAAATCTGGTGCTGAAAATAGCCGAATGCCACTGACTGCGGACATATTCGTAATTCGCTTGTGGAACTAATGCCAAATGCCAAATTTATGCATATGCCTAATACTATACTATAAAAGCATTTGTAACGTGTCTGTCACCGTTGTCAGTTGCATGCGCAGCCAAAAGAATGTAGGCTGCGCGTGCAGCCAAACAAAGCATTTAACAAAAAAACCTAACTGCCTGCACGAAATATTAACAACTTAACCTAAATATTAAAAACCTAACCGCCGAAAATGAAGTATTAACAAAAATTAGAAACACCTAACGCAAAATGCACTTCTAAACCGCCAACCCCCACATTGCAAAATATTGCATTCAATATTCAGTGTGCGGCAGCGACTGCATGAAGAGGATCCTCCACGCCGGTCCTGCTCCACGATCACCGGTCCTGCTCCACGATCACCGGTCCTGCTCCACAGTCACCACCACTCCACGCCGCCTTCCCATATGAAGATAGAAGATTTCCCCACTCTGGATGAAGATGTTGCAGCCTGGAAGAAGACCTTCACCGCCAGACCTCAGTAACTATGAGTACCTATTTCGGAGTAAGACTTAGGTTTTATTTTTTTTTTGGTGTTTTTTTTTTTATAAGATTAGGGATTTTTTTATTTCTTAATGGGCAACAAAACAGCTGATTGCCCTTTTAAGGGCAATACCTATACAAATGCCCCTTTAGGGGCAATGGGTAGCTTAGGTTTTTTTAGACTTTTGGTTTTTTATTTTGGGGGGTTGTGTGGGTGGGGGGGGGGTTATTTTTTTTAGGTAAAAGAGCTGTTTATCTTAGGGAAATGCCCTACAAAAGGCCCGGTGGAGGGTGTTTCTATTTTAGGGCTAATAGATTAGGTTTCATTTTTGTTATTTTTGATAATTTTGTTTATTTTTTTCAGTAATTTTAAATAGACTGCCCTCTGGGCAGTATATATATGCATGCAGTACTAAGCAGTTCTAAATCTATTCTAAGAAATTGCTTTTAGGTTCACGTGCATGAGCTCAATGTTATCTATATGAAACACATGAACTAACGCCCTCTAGTGGTCAAAATGCATTCAGCTTAGAGGCGGCCTTCAAGGTCTAAGAAATTAGCATATGAACCTCCTAGGTTTAACTTTCAACTAAAAATACCAAGAGAACAAACCAAAATTGGTGATAAAGGAAAATTGAAAAGTTGTTTAACATTACATGACCTATTTGAATGATGAAAGGTTTTTTTGGACTTGACTGTCCCTTTAAGGCCTAGATTACAAGCGGAGCACAAAAATATTCGCACTGTGATACATTACCTTCATTCAAGCGCAATCCATATTGCTTCCATTTTTGCTCTCATGTTGCAAGTCCAAAGTTATTTTCTATCACTTGACCTATAGTTGATGCTAACATCTGCATATCAGGTATTATTATTGTTTATTTATAAAGTACCAACATATTACTCAGCGCTGTAACATACAGTATACAGTTATGTGCAGGTAGGTAAATCTCACACATTGTAGACTTCTGTGAGGGCACAGTAAAAAAAAAATTTGGTTAACACTTGAACATTAAGCTGCTGGAGCACTATAATCTGCTAAAGTAGTTCTTCATTTAGTTCTGGGCTATACTATTTAAATGAAATAAACCTTTCACATGTATATACAAATGCACCTTTGACCCCTTCTAAGAACTGCTTCTTGGCATGTACCATACCCCTTTAATTCTACCACAAAACCTTCTTTTCAGTAATAAACCTTTCCTTCCTGAGTAATAAGTGCAAATATAACTTAAAGGGATAGAAAAGTCAAACTAAAACTTACATGATTCAGACATACCATATAATTTTAAGACACTTTTAAATTCACTCCTGTTTTCAAATGTGCTTTGTTCTCTTGGTATCCCTTGTTGAAAAGGAATAGGCACATATCCTACACTAGTGGGAGATAGCTGCTGATTGGTGCCTGCACACATTTGTCTCTTGTGATTGGCTAACTAGATGTGTTCAGCTAACTGCCAGTAGTTCAATGCTTTTACTTCAGCAAAGGATAACAAGAGAATGTAGCAAATTTGATAAAATAAGTAAATTGTAAAGTTGTTTAAAATTGTATGTTCTATCTAAATCATGGATTTGGTTTCCTATCCCTTTAACCCCTTAGTGACCAGACCATTTTTCAATGTCCTTACCTTTAAGGACCAGGGCTTGTTTTACATTTCTGCTGTGTTTATGTTTTGCTGTAATTTTCCTCTTACTCATTTACTGTACCCACACATATTATATACCGTTTTTCTCGCCATTAAATGGACTTTCTAAAGATACCATTATTTTCATCATATCTTATAATTTACTATAAAAAAAAAAGTATGATGAAAAAATGGAAAAACCACACTTTTTCTAACTTTGACCCCCAAAATATGTTACACATCTACAACCACCAAAAAACAACCATGCTAAATAGTTTTAAAATTTTGTCCTGAGTTTAGAAATACCCAATGTTTACATGTTCTTTGCTTTTTTTGCAAGTTATAGGGCAAATACAAGTAGCACTTTGCTATTTACAAACAATTTTTTGTTTTCAAAATTAGCGCTAGTTACATTGGAACACTGATATCTGTCAGGAATCCCTGAAAACCCCTTGACATGTATAAATATTTTTTTAGTAGACAACCCAAAGTATTGATCTAGGCCCATTTTGGTATATTTCATGCCACAATTTCACCGCCAAATGCGATCAAATAAAATAAATCGTTCACTTTTTTACTAACTTTTTCATAAACTTTAGACTTCTCACTGAAATTAATTACAAACAACTTGTGCAATTATGGCACAAATGGATGTAATTGCTTGTCTGGGATCCCCGTTGTTCAGAAATAGTAGACATATATGGCTTTGCCATTTCTTTATGGTAATTAGAAGGCAGCTAAATGCCGCTGAGCACCACACTTTTATTATGCCCAGCAGGGAAGGGGTTAATTAGGTAGCTTGTAGGGTTAATTTTAGCTTTAGTGTAGTAGACAACCCAAAGCATTGATCTAGGCCCATTTTGGTATATTGCATGCCACCATTTCACCGCCAAATGCGATCAAATAAAATTAATTTTAGCTTTAGTGTAGAGATCAGCCACCCATCTGACACATCCCACCCCCTGATCCCCCTCAAACAGCTCTCTTTCTTCCCTACCCAACCTCACATTTTCAAATTTTCACCGCCATCTTAATTACTGGCAGAAAGTAACCTCCCTGATCCTTCATACAGTTCTCTAACCCTCCCCCCTCTACCTATTTGCCACCATCTTGGGTACTGGCAGCTGTCTGCCATTTTTTTTAATTTCTTTTTTTAAATAAAAATAATTCTGTAGTGTAGCTGTCCTCCCTCCCCCTCCCATATCCCTTGTCCAACATTAATTCCCCCCTCCCCCTCCATCCTTCCCATACATTTTCTGTTATTAATGTAAATGTGGCACGCGTACTGGCACCCACCCCGTGCTACCACCACCTCGCTCACACTTGTGGAGGACAGGATCCGGAACTAAACATCGATGGACCGCCTCCCTGCTACTGCTCCCACCCACCAACGATCAGCACCATCGATGGCCGTTGCAGAGAGTGGCCCTCTCTGCATCAGTGGGTAAAAAAGGGTATGGCAGTGATGCCTCAATATCACTTCCAGCGCTTGAAACCCCAGAGGATATGTCAGGCCCATCCTTGGTCTTTAACTGTATTTTTTTGTAGGACGTGCCTGACACGTCCTTGGTCGTTAAGGTTTTAAATAATTTGTTTCAGGAATTTCATAGCATTTTCATGTGTTTTGTTATGCAAACTAGCAAGCAATAATAGTTAACTTCGGGTGTCAAAAAGCTCTAAATTTTAAAGCAGTATTTTGTATTATGCAACACTTAACTCACTACTTGTAATAGGAGGCAACGAGCAAGCTGATAGTGCTCTCTGTGCTATCCATTAAAAATATGGGAGATGCTAAATAAGTTTTGGTTTATTAATAAGACACCTTCGTTAATATTTGTTACCATCCAAGAAAACGCACCAGCAAGAAAACACACCCGATCAATTGTGCTCCACTAGACCTAGGCGTATCAATTACATTTCAGCAAAATCTATTTGTATATTTCAGAAATAGCTAAAATAGTATTTCTCTCTTTGACCATAATCTGTTTATCAGATTAGTTTAATGAACATATCTTTTCTGTGCAAAATAATACTTTGTACTCTGTTGATATAAATTAACTTGGGAAAAATACTTGTGTGTACTAAATAATAAATAAATTAAAACCATAGAATTATTTGATTAATATAAATCTATTGCGTCAGCTACAATAGTCTTTGCTGGCGTTCAAGCTGTGTTTTCAGAGCAAGTCCTCTGGGATGGCAGTATTTATTTACATTTTTTTTTAACTCAGAATCTCAAGTTCCTGCTATTCTTGGACAGATGGTCAGGAAGAAGGGACAGGAAGACGAGCATGTTGGTAGAACAATGATAAAGAGCATTTAATGCATTTTTCTTCCTTATAAAAACTGGCAGAAACCAGAGTGTGTATGCATGTGTTATGTTTATGTCTAAAAATGTCAACGTTCAGAAGAGAGGCTTGTGGGATTGTTTGAAAATACATTTAGCAACATTTTATGTATTTATTGGTGGAAAGTGGAATGCTAATAGTACTTGACATGCAAATTTTATAGTACAATGCTAAAGGTCTATAAAAGTTGAGAATTTACATGCTCTAATTCATTGGAGCATGCCATTTTAAGACTATTGACCCCTGGGGTAAAAAACAAGTGAGGGGAGCTGTGTGTATTTCAATACATAAATAATATGTGTTACCGTGACCTTTAAATGAGCTTCTCGTATTGGTTTCAAAATTCAATCATAATATATATTGCGCTGTGATAAGGTAAACAAATAGGTGAAAATTGGGTGAAAAATAGTGAAAATATGACTACAAGAGGTTAAAAAACAAAATATTTAATTGTTGCCATACAAAACAATATTGGACTAGATAATATATTCTGATAGGATAATAAGTGGTAAAGAGCTCTATTACCTTGCGTATATTATATATTAAAATTCCTTAATGAAAAGTTAAAATTGACAATAAATTCACAATAAATTCATGCTATAGTGTTCAAAGCATATGATAAAAACAGATTAAGTTAAAATAATTAACGTAGGAGGTGGAAATAAATGTTCATCTGATGAATTGCAAGTATCTTTTGATGTGACTTTAAATGTGACTTTTAGTTGGAAATGAAATTACTCACAGTTTGCATGAAATAATTTTTCCAGGTGTCTGATTGGTTGAAACAGACAAGCCTTTATGTGAATAAAATAATTTTTCGCTGTAGTTAAAACTTGTAGATCGAAATTGTAGATGAAGATAACTACTGGATGGTAAAGCTGCTGAAACTGTTTACCTAAACTGGGTTTGCAGGAGTTTCAGTTGTTGATAAAACTTGGTTCTATATGTAACGTAGGAGGTGGAAATAAATGTTCATCTGATGAATTGCAAGTATCTTTTGATTTGACTTTAGATGTGACTTTTAGTTGGAAATGAAATTACTCACAGTTTGCATGAAATAATTTTTCCAGGTGTCTGATTGGTTGAAACAGACAAGCCTTTATGTGAATAAAATAATTTTTCGCTGCAGTTAAAACTTGTAGATCGAAATTGTAGATGAAGATAACAACTACTGGATGGTAAAGCTGCTGAAACCGTTTACCTAAACTGGTTTGCAGGAGTTTCAGTTGTTGATAAAACTTGGTTCTGTATATTTAAACTGTTATCTAAGACTTGGTTTGCAGGAGTTTCAGTTGTTGGTATGACTTAATTAAGGAACTGTTTACCTTGTATTTATTTGCTGGAGTTTCTATTTTTCTGGTTGCGTGAGGTGTTTGAACGCTTCTCTTTGTAGGTGTCTGTTTGTAGCTGAAACTATATACCCTCCCAGGGTTTGCTGGAGTTTCAGTGATTGATGGTTGATCTGTAGTGAAACTGTTTACCTTGGAAAGGTTTGCAGGAGTTTCAGACCACCTGTTGGTTATAAAAATCTTTTCTTAAGAGTTGCTGGAGCTGTATACCTTTTTCAAGGTTTGCTGGAGGTTCAGGTCTGGTGAGTGTCCACTTTAAGTCTTGTGGTGCTCGGTGTATAGCAATCACCGGTAACGGATTTTTTCGTGTTCAGTCCTGGGTAGTCTCAGATGCAGACTTGAGTTGTTGGAGTGCACACTAGGGGCAAATCTACGCGTTTCGGCTTCAGCCTTTATCAAGATGCCCAAGGTGTGCTGGTCTTGAGTTTTTAAAGGTGTAGGCGTGATTTCATTGGAGCAATTTGAAATCTGGATCAGCCAATCAGCAAATTGATTGGTAACTACATAGGTTTTTAGCAATTAGTTTAATTATGTTGAAAAAAGGACCTTAGTTTTACCTTGAACATAGGAAAATTGATAAATAAAATATGACATTTATAAAATAGGAAACAATAATAAAATATTTTGATAATTTTAATGGACATTTTTTTGAAATGTAAAAATGTTTAAAAAACTTTTTAAAACTTGTAGATATTAGAACAATTAAATATTTGTTGCCTCTTATAGTTGGGAGTTAAAGAGTTTTTTTGCAAAAAACGTATTTTAAAATTAATTGTGCGTGTCTAATTTCATTGATACAATATTTTTATTGTTATATTCTTTTCTTTGATGCATTATTTTGGACAGTTTGGTAAATGTACCATTGCTTTAATTTTGTAGCAGTCTTATTTGGATTTTATGGACTTATATTGGTCTCCCTTTAAATTTATATCTTTGAGTGCTAATGTGGGAGGTTCTTATATTCAAGTATAGAAAGGTATTAATTTAAAGAGGAATTTTTACTTATTCTATATGTGAGGATCAATTTATTTCACCTAAAATTTATAGGTGTATAATTTGTAATTTATAGTACAGATTAGTATGACGTTATTGGCTGTTTTTTTAAATGAGAAAATTAAGATCAAATTCCATATTTAGTCCGTGGGGGTGTAGAGTTTTAAAAGAGTGGATATATTCTGCTTCTTTTCTCAGAAGTAGATTTTCTATGTTTCCCCCTCTAGGGTTTAAAATGATTTTCTGAACACCCCAAAATTTCATATGTCTAGTATTGCCATTATGGCATTCTGTAAAGTGTTTGTATAGAATTGTATTAGTAGCTTTATGCTCAATGTGATGTAAGTGTTCTCTAATTGCGATCTCTTAGCATTCGACTAGTTTGGCCAAAATATTGATGGCCACATAAGCATTGTATGCAATAAATTACATTTTTGTCTGAGCAGCGGATAATTTCTTTAATGTTAATATATTGTTTCGTGTTGTTTGATTGTAAAGATTTAGTTTTTGCAAATCATGCAAACACAGTACAAAAACTAACTCTTTACAATCAAACAGCACGAAACAATATATTAACATTAAAGAAATTATCCGCTGCTCAGACAAAAATGTAATTTATTGCATACAATGCTTATGTGGCCATCAATATTTTGGCCAAACTAGTCGAATGCTAAGAGATCGCAATTAGAGAACACTTACATCACATTGAGCATAAAGCTACTAATACAATTCTATACAAACACTTTACAGAATGCCATAATGGCAATACTAGACATATGAAATTTTGGGGTGTTCAGAAAATCATTTTAAACCCTAGAGGGGGAAACATAGAAAATCTACTTCTGAGAAAAGAAGCAGAATATATCCACTCTTTTAAAGCTCTACACCCCCACGGACTAAATATGGAATTTGATCTTAATTTTCTCATTTAAAAAAACAGCCAATAACGTCATACTAATCTGTACTATAAATTACAAATTATACACCTATAAATTTTAGGTGAAATAAATTGATCCTCACATATAGAATAAGTAAAAATTCCTCTTTAAATTAATACCTTTCTATACTTGAATATAAGAACCTCCCACATTAGCACTCAAAGATATAAATTTAAAGGGAGACCAATATAAGTCCATAAAATCTAAATAAGACTGCTACAAAATTAAAGCAATGGTACATTTACTAAACTGTCCAAAATAATGCATCAAAGAAAAGAATATAACAATAAATATATTGTATCAATGAAATTAGACACGCACAATTAATTTTAAAATACGTTTTTTGCAAAAAAAACTCTTTAACTCCCAACTATAAGAGGCAACAAATATTTAATTGTTCTAATATCTACAAATTTTAAAAAGTTTTTTAAACATTTTTACATTTCAAAAAAATGTCCATTAAAATTATCAAAATATTTTATTATTGTTTCCTATTTTATAAATGTCATATTTTATTTATCAATTTTCCTATGTTCAAGGTAAAACTAAGGTCCTTTTTTCAACATAATTAAACTAATTGCTAAAAACCTATGTAGTTACCTATCAATTTGCTGATTGGCTGATCCAGATTTCAAATTGCTCCAATGAAATCACGCCTACACCTTTAAAAACTCAAGACCAGCACACCTTGGGCATCTTGATAAAGGCTGAAGCCGAAACGCGTAGATTTGCCCCTTGTGTGCACTCCAACAACTCAAGTCTGCATCTGAGACTACCCAGGACTGAACACGAAAAAATCTGTTACCGGTGATTGCTATACACCGAGCACCACAAGACTTAAAGTGGACACTCACCAGACCTGAAGCTCCAGCAAAACTTGAAAAAGGTATACAGCTCCAGCAACTCTTAAGAAAAGATTTTTATAACCAACAG
Organism: Bombina bombina; assembly: GCF_027579735.1. Classification (NCBI taxonomy): domain Eukaryota; kingdom Metazoa; phylum Chordata; class Amphibia; order Anura; family Bombinatoridae; genus Bombina; species Bombina bombina. The sequence goes on from NC_069499.1 coordinate 533,555,915, forward strand.
GTGGTCTGAAACTCCTGCAAACCTTTCCAAGGTAAACAGTTTCACTACAGATCAACCATCAATCACTGAAACTCCAGCAAACCCTGGGAGGGTATATAGTTTCAGCTACAAACAGACACCTACAAAGAGAAGCGTTCAAACACCTCACGCAACCAGAAAAATAGAAACTCCAGCAAATAAATACAAGGTAAACAGTTCCTTAATTAAGTCATACCAACAACTGAAACTCCTGCAAACCAAGTCTTAGATAACAGTTTAAATATACAGAACCAAGTTTTATCAACAACTGAAACTCCTGCAAACCCAGGTTAGGTAAACAGTTTCAGCATCTTTACCATCCAGTAGTTGTTATATTCATCTACAATTTCGATCTACAAGTTTTAACTGCAGCGAAAAATTATTTTATTCACATAAAGGCTTGTCTGTTTCAACCAATCAGACACCTGGAAAAATTATTTCATGCAAACTGTGAGTAATTTCATTTCCAACTAAAAGTCACATTTAAAGTCACATCAAAAGATACTTGCAATTAATCAGATGAACATTTATTTCCACCTCCTACGTTAATTATTTTAACTTAATCTGTTTTTATCATATGCTTTGAACACTATAGCATGAATTTATTGTGATTTTATTGTCAATTTTAACTTTTGATTAAGGAATTTTAATATATAATATACGCAAGGTAATAGAGCTCTTTACTACTTATTATCCTATCAGAATATATTATCTAGTCCAATATTGTTTTGTATGGCAACAATTAAATATTTTGTTTTTTAACCTCTTGTAGTCATATTTTCACTATTTTTCACCCAATTTTCACCTATTTGTTTACCTTATCACAGCGCAATATATATTATGATTGAATTTTGAAACCAATACGAGAAGCTCATTTAAAGGTCACGGTAACACATATTATTTATGTATTGAAATACACACAGCTCCCCTCACTTGTTTTTTATCCCATCGATCCCTCACAGTTGTTTGAAGGAACATCTGTTTATCAGGGTTGAGCTGTCTCAATCCAATAGGTGCACTCACTCTTAACTGTTTTTCACTATTAAGACTATTGACCCCTGCAAAGAGGTTAAACACAAAGTAGAAGTACCGCTCAGGACCCACAGAACCTGCCAATCAACAGTGCTAGTCACACAACCCAGATGTGCAACTAGCACTACCAACTGGATCAGCAGTGGTTTTCGCTCGGGAACCAGCAGTGGTCCGCGGTCCCAAATAGCACTTCTACAGTGTGTTTAACCCATTTGTGGGGGTTAAAGGGACAGTATACACCAATTTTCATATAACCACATGTAATAGACACTACTATAAAGAATAATATGCATAGATACTGATATTCAAATCCAGTATAAAACCATTTAAAACTTACTTAGAAGCTCCCAGTTTAGCACTGTTTAAAAGGTTACTGGAACACCATCTACAAGTGGGAAATATCAGACACTCCACCCTCCCCCTGCATATAAAAAGACCCTTTACACAAACAGAAGCAAGCTGGAGTAGGTATACATCGATATTCTACTAAAACTTTGGGGCTTGGTTAGGAGTCTGAAAATCAGAGCAATGTTATTTAAAATCAAGCAAAACTATCTTTTTTAAAACAAAAAAAAAACAAAAAACTTTATGGGCTATATAAATAGATAATCTACAAAACATTTATGCAAATGAAGAAAAAAACGAGTGTATAATGTCCCTTTAAGCATGCGGTAGTGTGGGGTGGATAGTCTTAAAATGACATGCTCTAACAAATTAGAATGCAATTTTTGAATATAATGGTCCTATAAATAATTAACCTGTAACATTAAGAACAAGCTTTAATTGGACAGTAAACATAAAATGAATTTCACTATACAGTATCTTGAAGATTGCAGTGAATACAGCATAGTCCTCCAAATAAGGCAAAACACATTATAAGTATAGTTCTAACACCTGCATTAGAGTTTATCTGCTTACAGCCCTGGCTGATCATCGCAAGCCTTTGTATCTTGTATGACACTGTGAGTTGTACAACCAATCAGAAGCAGAGCACACTCCTTTTATTTCATCAGCTGGTGAGTGTCATGAGAGTGGGAAGTGATGCCACAGGATGTGGGCGGGTCTTAGGTCCGTTTGTCTATGTCGCAGTTACTAAGTGCGATCAATGCTACCAGATGTATATTTCCATGCTCTGCAATAAAATACAGTTATACCCTCTTTGCTGTGTCCTGCATCTCATGACATGGTGTCAGAAGTTCTTGCCTGCGCTTCTGTTTCCTGATTGATGACAACGTCGAAGTTTACCCCACCTGAGCCTTTTGATTTCTCTCAGCCTGCAGCTTGGCCCACATGGCGTCAGTGGTTTCAGCGTTTCAGGATTGCTTCCAAGCTGGACAAGGAGAGTTGTGAAGTACAAGTTAATTCTCTTTTATACTCTATGGGGAAAGATGTGGAGCCAGTGTTCAATGCCTTTACTTTCCAAGAAGGGGAAGAATTTGACTTTGAAATAGTTCTGAATAAACTCAGTGCCCACTTTGTGCCCAAAAGCAATGTGATTCATGAGAGGGCTTGTTTTCACAAACGTGCTCAGCTTGTGGGAGAATTTGTGGAGTCATTTGTGCGCTGCCTGTATGAACTAGCTGTATACTGTGGGCTTGGTGTTGCTAAAGGAGAGCAAATCAGAGACAGAATATTCATAGGAATTGCAGATGCTGAAGTCTCACTGAAGCTACCGTTAGAGTCTGATTTAACATTAGATGGGGCTATTAGGATGGAACTGGTGAAAAAGCAAAGTGCTGATCTGAGGTCTGAGAGTATTGTGAATGAAATGCAGCAGTTCAGGAGAGTTGCTAGTGAAAGGCACAGTGTGAGCGGTAGACCTAGGGCAACAGATAGGCCCAGAAGCGAATGGGCGCAGCATGCCCAATGCACACAGTTCAACCTTGCCCATGATCAAAGTGTCATATGCCCTGCTAAAGACAAAAGATGTAGAAAATGTAACAGAATAGGTCATTTTGAAGTGGTGTGTAAAACTGAATATATTAAGGAGAAGCAGGTGGATGGCGACCAGGAGGGTCAAGAAGTGTCCTTTGTAGGGTCTGTTGTTGAACGGCCGGGTTCAGAAGAAGATTGGAAGGTTACTCTTACTGTAATGGGAGCCAAAGTTGCCTTTAAGATTGACACAGGAGTAGACATCACTGTAATGTCCCTTGCAGCATTCATAAAACTGCCTCAACAGCCCCAGCTGGCGAAAGTTACTACAAAAGTCCATAGTCCTGGTGGCCGCATTGATTGTGCAGGGAAATGTCTTGCCAGCTGCGAGTACAAGCAAAGGAAATTCACCATGTGGGTGCATGTGATTAGAGGTCAGTGTGTTAACAATTTATTGAGCAGAAAAGCAGCCTGTGGTTTGGGCCTAGTAGCCAGAGTGAATGAGATCTCAGAAGATATGTTTGGTGAATTGGGCCTTCTGAATTACAACCCAGTCCGAATATCACTTAAAGGTGACGCAGTCCCATACAGCATTACCAACTCCCCGTAGAATTCCGTTCCCGCTCATGCCTCAAGTGGAGAAGGAGCTTCTGCGTATGAAGAATATGGGGGTTATTGAAGAGGTTGTTGAAGCAACTGACTGGTGTGCCCCCATTGTGGCTGTTGCGAAGAAAAACAGGACTTGAAAAGGCTGAATGAGGCGTTGAAGAGAGAGAAATATGTGCTGCCGACACTTTAAGACATAGCTCTGAAATTGGCAGACACCTCTAGATCCAAAGTGCCGCAAACTGACTACCTTCATTACACCGGTAGGTCAGTTTTGCTTCTGCAGACTCCCCTTCGGGATATCCTCTGCTCCTGAAATCTTTCAATGAGAAAGGAGTTCTCTCCTAAGAGACCAGATGGGCACGGCAGTCGTCATGGATGACATCTTGGTGTATGGGTCTACATTGGAGGAACATGATCATCAACTTAGCTGTGTGCTGCAGACTATTAGAGAGTCCGGGCTGAAGTTAAATAAAGAGAAATGCTATTTTAGGAAAGCTGAGTTATGTTACTTTGGGCATATCATCAATGGGGATGGCATCAAGCCAGACCCCGAGAAAATTTCTTGCTATTGAACAGATGAAAAGTCCTTCTGATGTACATGAGCTGAGACAAATATTGAGCCTTGTAAATTATGTGGGCAGGTTCCTTCCAGATTTATCCACAATACTCCACCCTATCACAGAGTTGCTAAAGAAAGATGTTGCCTGGATCTGGGGACCTTCACAAGAAGAATATTTTGTACTAGTCAAGTCCTTACTGGGGTCTGCCCCAGTGTTGGGGTTCTACGACCCTTCCAGAAAGACTGTGGTTAGTGCTGATGCGAGCAGTTATGGGTTAGAGGCCGCCCTCCTGCAGTTGAATGAGAACAAACTACAGCCCATCGCCTACTGTTCCCATACACTGAGTCGAAATACACCCAAATTGAGAAAGAGTGTCTGATTGCAGTTTGGGCCTGTTAGCGCTTCCAGCGTTACCTAGTGGGTTTAGAGAAATTTAGCCTGGAGACTAACCATAAACCGCTAGTTCCTCTAATCAACTCCTATGATATTGACAAAACACCCCTAAGATGCCAGAGACTTCTAATGAGGCTGCTCAGGTTCAAACTGGTTGTGGCAGATACACTTTCCAGGCTCCCGCTGGCTGCTGCTGAAGAGTCTTCAATGGAATCAGATGTGAAATTGTATGTAGATTCAGTTATGGCCTCCAAATCCATCTCTTCAGGGAAGCTAGAACAAATAAGAAAAGAGACATATTTAGATACAGACCTTCAAGAAGTTATAAAGTACATAAAAGAAGGTTGGCCCGAGAGTCGGGCAGCCTGGATTGCTTTAAGTTCTTACCAGTCAGAAAGGTTGCAGCTCATGGGGCTGGATGGGTTGGTGCTGTTCCAATACCGCATTGTTATTCCTGTCAGCATGCGGCAGGAGATGTTAAACAGGATTCATGATGGCCACTTAGGCATTATAAAGTGCAGAGAAAGGGCAGCTACGGCAGTATGATGGCCTGGGATCAGTTCCGATATTGCAAGCCATGTGTCAAAATGTTCTTTTTGCCGGGAACGCTGGCCTACTCAGAGAAGGGAGCCCTTGATTTCCACTTCGCTGCCTGCAGGCCCGTAGCAGAAAATAGCTGTTGACTTGTGCGAACTGCATGGGAAATAGTACCTAGTCATGATTGACTACTATTCCAGGTATTTGGAGATTGCACCCTTGAATGACAGCACAAGTCAAGCCGTTATCACTCGTCTCAAGAGCTTGTTCGCCCGGTGGTGCATACCAATGGAGTTGGTGAGTGATAATGGAATGCAGTTTGCTTCCACAGAGTTCAGTTCTTTCAGCAGAGAATATGATTTTGTACACTCCACGTCAAGTCCACATTACCCGAAGGCCAATGGAATGGCTGAAAGGGCAGTTCAAACAACAAAGTTAATTTTGAAGCAATCTGAGCCGTACCTAGCCCTCTTGTCCTGTAGGGCTACTCCCATTAAAGCCACAGGTTTTAGCCCGGCACAGCTGATGCTAGGACACCAGATTCACACCACCTTAACCTCTGTGGGTGTCTTCCAGCCAACTAGCTCTATTCCTCGGGACGAGGTCCTTAGGAGGGATGAAAAGGCAAAAAGGGGCTATCGATTCTTCTACGACAGGAGACACTCTGTGAGGCCCTTGCAGGAGCTGAATGCAGGGCAAAGTGTCAGAATTAAACTGGATGATGAGAAGAAATGGAAGACGCCTGCTACGGTAATAGGACGCTCTCCAGAAACAAGGTCTTATGTAGTCCTTACTGATGGAGGGACAGTCACACGCCGAAATCGAAAACATCTTCAGCCTGTACCTGAGAGTTTGGAGTTGGATGCCTCTGTACCACCGCCGGTGGGATCCCCTGTTTTAAGAGGGGTGGCTTCCCCTCAGCAAGATCACAGTGGGGATACGTCTTTGCCTCCAGCAGACTCTCTATCACCTTCTTCTGTATCAGAGGACAGTTCATGTAGAATTACATCAAGTGGAAGAGTGGTAAAATTTCCGGCCCGATATCGGGATTAGCACTTGTTAGAACAGTGACCGGAAGTATGGGCAGAATAATCCCCTGGTCAGTGTGGACTAGGGTAGTCTACCCTGATGTTCAAGTCAGGATGTAATTTATGTTGTTTATACAGATATTCTCTTTAACCTGTTATTTGTTATATGCTATACAAAACTGTTGTTGTATACTTTGTTATTTGTTATATTCAAATGGAAAAAAAAAAATCTATGCTTTGTCCTTTGAAAAGGGGAAAGATGTGATGAGAGTGGGAAGTGACGTCACAGGATGTGGGCGGGGCTTAGGTCAATTTGTCTATGTTGCAGTTAAGTGCGATCAATGCTACCAGATGTATATTTCCATGCTCTGCAATAAAATAGAGTTATACCCTCTTTGCTGTGTCTTACATCTCATGACAGTGAGAGTCCATGATTCACCATGTGTGGGAATATTCCCCTCCTCCACTAGGAGGTAAAAAGAGACACCCCAATACATCAAAGTTTAAATCCCTCCCACTTCCCATGATCCTCAGTCATTTTCTTTTGCCTTCTTGGTGAGGAGTGAGGTGAAAGGGAAGCGCAAGGTCTACTCCTCATTTGAAAAGGGATCCTCTAGCTCACTGGTTTTCAAACCTGTCCTCAAGCCTCCCCAACAGTCCAAGTTTTCTGGATAACCTTGGGTGAGAGCCAGTAAAGTAACCATGTTTACTAATCAGCTGATTATTTCACCTGTGCTCTAGTTCAGATATCCTCAAAATGAGGCCTGAGGACAGGTTTCAAAACCAGTGCTCTAACTGATCTGAGGCCCGGTCCTTCTCGCAGTAACCTATTGTTCAGAGGGGCAGACAAGGAGTTATCAGTCAGGCAGTGAAAGGTCTTTTCTCAGTAAAGCAATGTTGCAGGCCTCCTAGGTGAAATGGGTCTGATTTAAGATGCTGTTACTGATTTAGATCTTTGGCATTGTCCTCACACTGCCTAGGATAGGCTCGTCTACTGGAAGTAGAGTTGCTGTAGCTGAGGTAAGCACCGTGGAGGGAGGTGCTAAGAGGTAAGTATCCGCACCTTCATAGCCCACTGGCTATTAGTTTGAACATGTTCACACACTTCGCATAATCTGGGGACATATATTTATACATCATACACCTTATACTAGCAGGTTATAGTTTAGTGCATTTTAAAAAAAACTTACCGCTAGATTTAGAGTTTTGTCGGTAAAAAGCTGCGTAGCTGACGCTGCTTTTTTTCCAAACGCACCCTTCCAACAACGCTGGTATTTAGAGTTGTCTGAGGGGCTGCGTTAGGCTCAAAAAAGGGTGCGTTGAGCCTAATTTAGCTCCACTTCAACCCTCAATACCAGCGTTGCTTACGGTAGCGGTAAGCTGGAAAAACGTGCTCGTGCACGATATCCCCATAGGAAACAATAGGGCATTTTGGGCTGAAAAAAAACCTAACACCTGCAAAAAAGCAGCGTTCAGCTCCTAACGCAGCCCCATTGTTTCCTATGGGGAAACACTTTCTAAGTCTGCACCTAACACCCTAACATGAACCCCGAGTCTAAACACCCCTAACCTTACACTTATTAACCCCTAATCTGCCGCCCCCGCTATCACTGACACCTGCATTTTATTATTAACCCCTAATCTGCCGCTCCGGACACCGCCGCAACCTACATTATCCCTATGAACCCCTAATCTGCTGCCCCTAACATCGCCGACCCCTATATTATATTTATTAACCCCTAATCTGCCCCCCCCAACGTCACCGCTACCTAACTACACTTATTAACCCCTAATCTGCCGACGGACCTCACCGCCACTATAATAAATGTATTAACCCCTAAACCGCCGCACTCCCGCCTCGCAAACACTAGAATAAATAGTATTAACTCCTAATCTGCCCTCCCTAACATCGCTGCCACCTACCTACAATTATTAACCCCTAATCTCCCGCCCGCACCGTCGCCGCTACTATAAAACATTTATCAACCCCTAAACCTAACTCTAACCCTAACCCTAACACCCCCCTAACATAAATATAATTTAAATAAAACGAAATAATATTCCTAACATTAACTAAATTAATCCTATTTAAAACTAAATACTTACCTATAAAATAAACACTAATATAGCTACAATATAACTAATAATTACATAGCTATTTTAGGATTTATATTTATTTTACAGGCAACTTTGTATTTATTTTAACTAGGTACAATAGCTATTAAATAGTTATTAACTATTTAATAGCTACCTAGTTAAAATAAGTACAAAATTACCTGTAAAATAAATCCTAACCTAAGTTACAATTAAACCTAACACTACACTATCATTAAATTAATTAAATAAATTACCTACAATTACCTAAAATAAAATACAATAAAATAAACTATTCTATAATAAAAAACAAACAAACACTAAATTACAAAAAATAAAAAAGAATTACAAGCAGTTTAATCTAATTACACCTAATCTAACCCCCCTAATAAAATAAAAAAGCCCCCCAAAATAAAAAAATCCCTACCCTATTCTAAACTAACAAAGTAACCAGCTCTTTTACCAGCCCTTAAAAGGGCTTTTTGCGTGCATTGCCCCAAAGTAATCAGCTCTTTTGCCTGAAAATAAAAATACAATACCCCCCCAACATTACAACCCACCACCCACATACCCCTACTTTAACCCACCCAAACCCCCTTTAAAAAAACCTATCACTAACCCCCTGAAGATCTCCCTACCTTGAGTCGTCTTCACCCAGCCGAGCCGAATTCTTCATCCAAGCGGAGCAAGAAGATGTCCTCCATCCGGTAGAAGTCTTGATCCAAGCGGCAAAGAAGAGGTCCTCCATCCGGGCGAAGTCTTGATCCAAGCGGCAAAGAAGAGGTCTTCCATCTGGGCGATGTCTTCTTCCAAGCGGCATCTTCTATCTTCAATCAGCCAATTGTATTGAACTCGCATTCTATTGGCTGTTCCGATCAGCCAATAGAATGCAAGTTCAATACGATTGGCTGATGCAATCAGCCAATCAGATTGAAGTTCAATCTGATTGGCTGATTGCATCAGCCAATCAGATTTTTTCTACCTTAATTCCGATTGGCTGATAGAATTCTATCAGCCAATCGGAATTGAAGGGACGCCATCTTGGATGACGTCCCTTAAAGGAACCTTCATTCATCGTTAGTCCGTCAGGGAAGGAGGATGTTCCGCATCGGCGGGATGAAGATGGATCCGGAAGAAAGAAGATAGAAGATGCTGCTTGGAAGAAGACATCGCCCGGATGGAGGACCTCTTCTTTGCCGCTTGGATCAAGACTTCTACCAGATGGAGGACATCTTCTTGCTCCGCTTGGATGAAGAATTCGGCTCGGCTGGGTGAAGACGACTCAAAGTAGGGAGATCATCAGGGGGTTAGTGATAGTTTTTTTAAGGGGGATTTGGGTGCGTTAGAGTAGGGGTATGTGGGTGGTGGGTTGTAATGTTGGGGGGTATTGTATTTTTATTTTCAGGCAAAAGAGCTGATTACTTTGGGGCAATGCCCTGCAAAAAGCCCTTTTAAGGGCTGGTAAAAGAGCTGGTTACTTTGGTAGTTTAGAATAGGGTAGGGAATTTTTTATTTTGGGGGGCTTTTTTATTTTATTAGGGGGCTTAGATTAGGTGTAATTAGTTTAAACTGCTTGTAATTCTTTTTTATTTTTTTGTAATTTAGTGTTTTTTTTTTGTATTATAGAACAGTTTATTTTATTGTATTTTATTTTAGATAATTGTAGGTAATTTATTTAATTAATTTAATGATAGTGTAGTGTTAGGTTTAATTCTAACTTAGGTTAGGATTTATTTTACAGGTAATTATGTACTTATTTTAACTAGGTAGCTATTAAATAGTTAATAACTATTTAATAGCTATTGACCTAGTTAAAATAAATACAAAGTTGCCTGTAAAATAAATATAAATCCTAAAATAGCTACAATGTTATTATTAGTTATATTGTAGCTATATTAGTGTTTATTTTATAGGCAAGTATTTAGTTTTAAATAGGCTTAATTTAGTTAATGTTAGGAATATTATTTTGTTTAATTTAAATTATATTTATGTTAGGGGGTGTTAGGGTTAGAGTTAGGTTTAGGGGTTAATAAATTTATTATAGTAGCGGCGACGGTGTGGGCGGGAGATTAGGGGTTAATAATTGTAGGTAGGTGGCGGCGATGTTAGGGAGGGCAGATTAGGGGTTAATACTATTTATTCTAATGTTTGCGAGGCTGGAGTGCGGCGGTTTAGGGGTTAATACATTTATTATAGTGGCGGCGAGGTCCAGTCGGCAGATTAGGGGTTAATAAGTGTAGTTAGGTAGCGGTGCCATTGGGGGGGCAGATTAGGGGTTAATAAATATAATTTAGGGGTCGGCGGTGTTAGGGGCAGCAGATTAGGGGTTCATAGGGATAATGTAGGTGGTGGCGGTGTCCGGTCGGCAGATTAGGGGTTACATTTTTTTTATAGTGGCGGCGATGTGGGGGGGGCCTCGGTTTAGGGGTACATAGGTAGTTTATGGGTGTTAGTGTACTTTAGAGCACAGTAGTTAAGAGCTTTATATTCACGCGTTAGCCCATAAAGCTCTTAATTACTGACTTTTTTTGTCGTTAGGAGTCTTGTCGGTAGAGGGTCTACCGCTCACTTCTCCCAAGACTCCAAATACTGCAGATCCCATTGAAAAGATAGGATACGCAATTGACGTAAGGGGTTCTGCGGTAGCCTGGAATCGCGGTAGGGAAGTGAGCGTTAGACCCTTTCCTGTCTGACTCTAAATACCAGCGGGCGGTAAAAAGCAGCGCTAGGACCCCTTAACGCTGCTTTTGACGGCTAACGCAGAACTCTAAATCTAGGTGTATGATTTTTGAGGTAACTGTTGCTTTAAATGTAGTGCAGTCAGCATAGCGTGCTTAGAAGTTGCTTCTGAGCTATGCACAGTATGTTTTACTTCACATGCGCTAAATATCTGCTTATTATCTTTACCACTCAAAGGGTTAACAGTTTTAGCGCACTTTCTAGCGTGTCTTTTTAGTGTTATAATTCTTTTCTGTTACTGTAACATTCTCAACATGTAGAAAGGTTCTCAGGGCTTGTGGAGGCGGTAAGGCACTTTGATAATCAGAGCTTGACTTCAAATTTGGGGTACAAATTTTATTTAACCCTTTATGTGCTGTTTTTTGCTATTTAAGCCTTTATACCTTCTTAGTTTTTTTCAGAGATTATTTGAACAGTACCTTATGTTACGTATAGTTACTGTTTACCTCTTGACGGTTAATCGGTTTTACATTGTGACTTTTCTTCCCTTAGGGGGTTAACTATTTGTGTGCTTATACTGCTTATTTGCTTCAGTCTACCTCTGATACTTAAAGGGACAGTCTAGTCAAAATTGAACTTTCATAATTCAGATAGGGCATGCAATTATAAGCAACTTTCAAATTTACTTTTATCATCAATTGTGCTTTGTTCTCTTAGTATTCTTTGTTTAAAGCCAGACCTAGGTAGGCTCATATGCTAATTTCTAAGCTCTTAAAGGCTGTCTATTATCTCAGTGCATTTTGACAGTTTTTCACAGCTAGTTCATGTGTACAATATAGATAATATTGTGCTCTCTCCCATGGAGTTATTTATGAGGCAGCACTGATTGGCTAAAATACAAGTCTGTCGAAAGCACTGAAATAAGGGGGCAGTTGGCAGAGGCTTAGCTACAAGGTAATCACAGAGGTAAAAAGTATATTAATATAACTGTTGGTTATGCAAGTGAAGGGGTAATAAATGGATTATCTATCTTTTTAAACAATAAAAAATCTGGAGTAGACTGTCTTTAAGCTTTTTCTTTACTTGTACTATGGAGCAAATTGCTGCAGCTCTGGCCTCTGGTCCGTCAGATAATAATCTAGAAGAAAGGTCTTCTGTTGCTTTAACCCCTTCTAGTTTGTGTTTGCTTTGCAAGGATCCTCAGGTGTTCCCCCTTTGTTCAGCTCATGTGCTGAATCTATTGCTAAGCCTAAACAGGTTTTACTGCACTTCAGAGTGTGCAAGGGTTTTTACCCTATCAGAGTTGTTACCAGGAGAGTACAGCTGAACTTTCTCCAAAACTTAAAGGGACATAAAACCCAATTTTTATTCATGCAATTTGTTTAGTCAGTGCTTCTGTTGCCACTGCTGTTTGGTGTGGTAATCTCTCAGAACTTTTTTTTCTGGGGAAAACACTCTGGAGGAGATTCAAGATTGCATTAATCTACTGAGAACAGCATATTCCTTTATTTGTGATACAGCAATGGAAATTATTTGCATCAATACTAAGAATGCTGCATTAGCTGTTTTAGCTAGGCAAGCTTTGTTGCTTAAGTCTTAATCTGCTGATATGGTTTCTTAGCCGAGACTGCTCTGTCTGCCCTTCCAGGGTAAATCTCTATTTGGGCCTGGACTGGGTGCTATTATTGACACAGTCACTAGGGGTAAGGGAGTTTTTTTGCCCCAGCATAACAAATCTAAGGGTAATCTTAGATCTGCATGGAGTTTTTGTGTCTTTCGGCAATCCGAGGCTCAGAAAGATTCCCCATTGTCCATAGTTCTTGCTACCCCAAATCCTCTGGTAATCTAACTCTTTTTTGCCCAAAAAGTCTACCCCAGCTACCAAAAGACCACATGAAGGCGTGGCCCCCCATACTAGATCAGCCTCTGGCAGGAGGAAGATTGAGTCTCTTTTGGGAAGCTTGATAGAGATCTGTTTAGGATTCTGTGACTATGTTTTTGTCTCTGACATATCAGTGCAGACTGAAGCTGCAACAGGCCTGTGTCCTTCTACAGCTGAATCCTCTTCCTTACGTTACTCGTTCTCATGGTGGCTGACTGAGATGCAGTTCCATTTGTCAGTTTTCATCCTAGAACCCTCAAACTGCAGATGTTGCATCAATGGAATGGGGACCCCTAGGCTCTGTCTAAGAGGATTCTCCTTGATCACAAGAAAAGACAGTCCTTCACTTGGTGACAGACTCACCAGTCCTTAGCTTAGGGAGCCACTTTTCTTCATCCAGTGTGGATTGTAATCTCCACAGATGCCAGCCTGTTAGGTTGAAGTGCAGTCTAAGGGTCTCGGAGAGTGGTCTTCTCAGGAGGCAAAATTACCAATAAATATTCTGGAACTTCATGTAATCTTTAGGGCTCTCCAGAACTGACCTGAACTCAGACACAAATCTTTTCTGAGATTCCATTCAGACATCGCTACGACAGTGACTTTTGTCATTCATCACAGAAGAAATCTCTGTTCCTTAGTGATGAGTTAAGTGCCCTTCATCATCAGTTGCAGGATTTCTGCCATCCACATTCCAGGTGTGAACAATTAGGAGGAGAACTTTCTCAGTCTATGTATCAAACATGAGACAGCAGTTTGTAAATGCAAAACCTCCAGCTGCCTAAAAATTTAAAAAGGACCTTTATTTCATAATTTAAACAGTGTCCAATTATTTGTGAGCAACAGTTTGGGCTGCACACCAGCCCTCAATCATGCTTAATTTCACTATACTTAATCAGTGTTTAAATATCCTTGTATAAGGGTATCCATAGCATAACAAACATACACCACCTAGTGGTCATTAACATCACTACTATAATCATATGCAAGAAACGTGACTATACAATCTCATGGTTATATCCTCTCCTAGTAGTTAATCAATAAAATCTCTTATGTTTCATTAAAAAATTAAAAACCTTCTTAATTTTAAAAACAATGTGAAATTACAATAGGATGATTTGAATTTTTCAGCCAATAGGGATGCAAGGTTAACCCAATATAAAAGGGGTACCTTGCATTCAATCTTCAGTGTTCGGTGGACGATCGCATGAAAAGGACCTCCGCGTCGACGATGACCGCCCTACATCCGCTAACTGCTTGCAGAATTGAACAACATGACGCAGAAATTTTCAAAGAAGAGGAGGCGTGAAAACACGCCAACAACTCCTGCTAAGCTCAACCCTCATGAGGACTGTTTACTTGTTTGTATTTTGTGTTTTCTTTTCACAGACATAAGAGGAAATCTCAGAGACTGAGGACACTTATACTGTGCAGAGTGTTGTGCACACGCACGGCTAGTGATGTTGCGAATTGTTCACCGGCGAATAGTTCCCGGCGAACATAGCAATCCGCCCCCTATTCGTCATCATTGAGTAAACTTTGACCCTGTATCTCACAGTCTGCAGACACATTCCAGCCAATCAGCAGCAGACCCTCCCTCCCAGACCCTCCCAGCTCCTGGACAGCAGCCATTTTAGCTTCATTCAGAAGCTGCATTCTTAGTGAGAGGAGGGACAGTGTAGCTGCTGCTGATTTAATAGGGAAATTGATAGCTAGGCTAGTATATTCAGTGTCCACTACAGTCCTGAAGGACTCATCTGATCTCTGATGTAAGGACAGCACCTCAAAAAGCCCTTTTTAGGGCTAGAACAACAGTCTGTTTTTTTTCCCTGTCTAATCTAATTGCAGTTGCCTGCCTGCCAAGCCACTTGCCCAGTGCCACCACTCATATTTGGTGTAACAGTAGTGTAAATTAAAAAAAAACCACTTTTTTGACTGTGAAACATCAGTCTGCTTGTGTAATCTAATTGCAGTTGCCTGCCTGCCAGCGTGTATGCCAGGCTCACAGCATATACTATGCCCACTTGCCCAGTGCCACCACTCATATCTGGTGTAACAGTAGTGTAAATTAAAAAAAAAAACTTTTTTGACTGTGAAACATCAGTCTGCTTGTGTAATCTAATTGCAGTTGCCTGCCTGCCAGCGTGTGTGCCAGGCCCACTTGCCCAGTGCCACCACTCATATCTGGTGTAACAGTAGTGTAAATTTAAAAAAAAAACTTTTTTGACTGTGAAACATCAGTCTGCTAGTGTAATCTAATTGCAGTTGCCTGCCTGCCAGCGTGTGTGCCAGGCTCACAGCGTATACTGTGCCCACTTGCCCAGTGCCACCACTCATATCTGGTGTAACAGTAGTGTAAATTAAAAAAAAAAAACTTTTTTCACTGTGAAACATCAGTCTGCTTGTGTAATCTAATTACAGTTGCCTGCCTGCCAGCGTGTGTGCCAGGCCCACTTGCCCAGTGCCACCACTCATATCTGGTGTAACAGTAGTGTAAATTTAAAAAAAAACACTTTTTTGACTGTGAAACATCAGTCTGCTAGTGTAATCTAATTGCAGTTGCCTGCCTGCCAGCGTGTGTGTCAGGCTCACAGCGTATACTGTGCCCACTTGCCCAGTGCCACCACTCATATCTGGTGTAACAGTAGGGTAAATTTAAAAAAAAAAACTTTTTTGACTGTGAAAAATCAGTCTGCTTGTGTAATCTAATTGCAGTTGCCTGCCTGCCAGCGGGTGTGCCAGGCTCACAGCGTATACTGTGCCCACTTGCCCAGTGCCACCACTCATATCTGGTGTAACAGTAGTGAAAATTTAAAAAAAAAAAACTTTTTTGACTGTGAAACATCAGTCTGCTTGTGTAATCTAATTGCAGTTGCCTGCCTGCCAGCGTGTGTGCCAGGCTCACAGCGTATACTGTGCCCACTTGCCCAGTGCCACCACTCATATCTTGTTTAATAGTAGTGTAAGTGTACATTTAGAAAAAAAAAACTTTTTGGACTGTGAAACATCAGTCTGCTTTTTTGTGTCAGGCTCACAGCATATACTGTGCCCACTTGCCCAGTGCCACCACTCATATCTTGTTTAATAGTAGTGTAAGTGTACATTTAAAACAAAAAAAACTTTTTGGACTGTGAAACATCAGTCTGTTTTTTTGTGCCAGGCTCACAGCGTATACTGTGCCCACTTGCCCAGTGCCACCACTCATATCTTGTTTAATAGTAATGTAAGTGTACATTTAAAAAAAACCAACTTTTTGGACTGTGAAACATCAGTCTGCTTTTTTGTGTCAGGCTCACAGCGTATACTGTGCCCACTTGCCCAGTGCCACCACTCATATCTTGTTTAATAGTAGTGTAAGTGTACATTTAAAACAAAAAAAACTTTTTGGACTGTGAAACATCAGTCTGCTTTTTTGTGCCAGGCTCACAGCGTATACTGTGCCCACTTGCCCAGTGGCACCACTCATATCTTGTTTAATAGTAGTGTAAGTGTACATTTAAAAAAAAATGACAGGCAGAGGCAGGCCACCCCGCAGGTGCCGTCGTGGTCGTGGTGCTGTGATTCCCTTTGGCCCTAGAATAATGCCCAGTGTTCAGAGGCCACGTACCATGAACTCGAAAAGTTCTGAGGACCTAGTTGACTTTTTAACACAGGACACCCAATCTTCTATAGCTTCCGCTCCGAACCTTGACGCACCATCCTCCTCCAGCTTATCTTCGGGCACCTCTCAAGTTACCACTCGCCCGCCTGCCGCCACCACCAACACTAGCACCACAGCAACTTCACTTGATCTGTCAGAGGAGTTATTTACACATCAGTTGGAAGAAATGAGTGATGCGCAACCATCATTGACAGAGGATGTAGATAACAGTGATATGTCTCAGTCAGGCAGCATTACAGACATGGACGTATGGTGTGATGATGATGACATTGTACCCACTGCTGCTTCCTTTGTTGATTTGTCACATACAAGTGAAGCGGTTGATGATGACGATGCGTCCGTGGATGTCACGTGGGTGCCCGCTAGAAGAGAAGAAGAACAGGGGGAAAGTTCAGATGGGGAGACAGAGAGGAGGAGGAGGAGACGAGTTGGAAGCAGGGGGAAGTTGTCGCAAGGAGCTAGTGGCACAGTCAGACAGCATGCATTGGCACCTGGGGTCAGCCAGACAGCACGCCAATCAACGCATGCTGTTGCCACCACCAGAATGCCGTCATTGCAGAGCTCAGCAGTGTGGCATTTATTTTGTGTGTCTGCCTCTGACAACAGCAATGCCATTTGCAACCTGTGCCAAAAGAGTCGTGGGAAGTCCAACACCCACCTAGGTACAACTGCTTTGCGAAGGCACATGATCGCACATCACAAACGCCTATGGGATCAACACATGAGTAGAAGCAGCGCACAAACTCAAAGCCGCCCTCCTCCTCCTGCTCCAGCATCTTCAGCCACGTCAACCACTGCTGTCCTCCTTGCCCCCTCTCAACCATCCGCCACTCCGTCTCTCGCCTTGAGCAGTTCCTGCTCATCAGCCCACAGTCAGGTGTCTGTCAAGGACATGTTTGAGCATAAGAAGCCAATGTCACAAAGTCACCCCCTTGCCCGGCATCTGACAGCTGGCTTGTCTGAACTCTTAGCCCGCCAGCTTTTACCATACAAGCTGGTGGAGTCTGAGGCGTTCAAAAAATTTGTAGCTATTGGGACACCGCAGTGGAAGGTACCCGGACGAAATTTCTTTGCACTAAAGGCAATCCCCAACCTGTACTCGATTGTGTGAAAGGAAGTAATGGCATGTCTGGCACACAGTGTTAGGGCAAGGGTCCATCTGACCACTGATAGCTGGTCTGCAAAGCATGGTCAGGGCAGCTATATCACCTACACTGCGCATTGGGTAAACCTGCTGACGGCTGCCAAGCATGGAATGCGTGGCTCTGCAGAGGAGTTGGTGACACCGCCACGACTTGCAGGCAGGCCAGCTGCCACCTCCTCTACTCCTCCTACTCCATCCTCTTCCATAACCTCCTCAGCTGAGTCCTCTTCTGCTGCTGCGTCTTGCTCCACATCCCGGATACGGCAGTGTCACGCTGTCTTGGGGTTGACTTGCCTGAAAGCAGAGAGTCACACCGGACCAGTACTCCTGTCCGCCCTGAACGCACAGGTGGATCAGTGGCTGACTCCGCACCAACTGGAGATCGGCAAAGTGGTTTCTGACAACGGAAGTAATTTGGCGGCGGCATTGAAATTGGGCAAGTTGACACATGTGCCGTGCATGGCACATGTGTGTAATCTGATCGTACAACGCTTTGTGCATAAGTACCCAGGCTTACAGGACGTCCTGAAGCAGGCCAGGAAGGTCTGTGGCCATTTGAGGCATTCCTACACGGCCATGGTGCACTTTTCAGATATCCAGCGGCGAAACAACATGCCAGTGAGGCGCTTGATTTGCGACAGCCCGACAAGTTGGAATTTAACACTCCTAATGTTCGACCGCCTGCTCCAACAAGAAAAAGCCATTAATGAGTATTTGTATGATCGGGGTGCTAGGACAGCCTCTGCGGAGCTGGGATTTTTTTTGCCACGTTACTGGATGCTCATGCGCAATGCCTGTAGGCTCATGCGTCCTTTTGAGGAGGTGACAAACCTAGTCATTCGCACCGACGGCACCATCAGCGACATCATACCATTTATTTTCTTCCTGGAGCGTGCCGTGCGAAGAGTGCTGGATCAGGCCGTAGATGAGCTTGAAGAGGAAGAGTTGTAGTCACCATCACCACCAGAAACAGCCTTATCAGCATCGCTTGCTGGACCAGCGGCAATGCTGGAAGAGGATTGTGAGGAAGAGGAGTCAGAGGAGGAATGTGGCTTTGAGGAGGAGGAGGAGGAGGAGGAGGAAGACCAACCACAACAGGCATCCCAGGGTGCTCGTTGTCTCCTATCTGGTACCCGTGGTGTTGTACGTGGCTGGGGGGAATAAGATACCTTCAGTGAGATCACTGAGGACGAAGAACGGGACATGAGTAGCTCGGCATCCAACCTTGTGCAAATAGGGTCTTTCATGCTGTCGTGCCTGTTGAGGGACCCTTGTATAAAAAAGCTGAAGGAGAACGACCTGTACTGGGTGTCCATGCTACTAGACCCCCGGTATAAGCATAAAGTGCCTGAAATGTTACCGAATTACCGCAAGTCGGAAAGGATGCAGCAGTTCCAAAATAAATTAAAAAGTATGCTTTACACAGCATATAAGGGTGATGTCACAGCACAACAGGAATCTAACAGGGGAAGAGGTGAAAGTAATCCTCTGACTCCCATGACCACGCCGGCAAGGACAGGACACTTTACAGACGTGTTGTTGATGGAGGACATGCAGAGCTTTTTAAGTCCTATGCATCGCTACAGCCCTTCAGGGTCCACCCTTAGAGAACGACTCGACCGACAGGTAGCAGACTACCTCGCCTTAACTGCAGATCTCGACACTCTGAAGAGCGATGAACCCCTTGACTACTGGGTGTGCAGGCTTGACCTGTGGCCTGAGCTATCCCAATTTGCGATAGAACTTCTGGCCTGCCCCGCTTCAAGTGTCCTGTCAGAAAGGACCTTCAGTGCAGCAGGAGGTATTGTCACTGAGAAGAGAAGTCGCCTAGGTCAAAAAAGTCTAGATTACCTCACCTTTATTAAGATGAATGAGGGATGGATCCCGAAGGGACTGAGATTGGGTGATACATTCAAGTAAAAAAGGCCTAATGAGATGAGCTGCCTTGGGCTAAAAATGGTCCACACGCTGCTATATTTTATCTTCGAATGCCGGATGACTTGCGTGACTTATCCGCCACCAACTAGGGTTCAAGACGCAATGTTTTAGGGCACTTTCTGCCTGGGAAACAAACATCAATTTTTCTGGCCACTGCTACAGCAGCGGCTGCAACAATACCTAATTTTTCAGGCATGTGTACATGCCAAATTTTACTGGCCTCTGGTGCTGTACTGTGGCTTCAAAAACCAAACCAAAAAAAAGGCACGTAACAGGGATTAAACTGAAGGGAATAGTACTACTTAACACACCACTCCTATCTGGTGGCACATTAGATTGCACGCGCAGTGCCCTAAATTTGAAGTAGGAGGACCGACCAAGCATCTTTTTCCATCTCCCGGTTCCTAAAATCCATGCCATATACATGTCCCCTGATAGGGGACATAACAGGGATTAAACTGATAAGAATTGTACTAATTAACACACCACTCATATCTGGTGGCACAGTAGATTGCACGTGCAGTGCCCCAAATTTGAAGTAGGAGGGCTGACCAAGCATCTTTTTCCATCTCCCGGTTCCTAAAATCCATGCCATATACATGTCCCCTGATAGGGGACGTAATAGGGATTAAACTGATAAGAATGGTACTACTTAACACACCACTCATATCTGGTGGCACAGTAGATTTCACGCGGTGCTCTGACAAAATGCAGAAGGACATTTGGCAGACGGATATTTGGCAGACGGACATTTGGCCGACAGACAGAAAGCAGTCCCAACATTCGACAATCTCTGTCTTGGTGGTTAAACTTTCACCTTATTGTTCTAGGAGCCTCCTTTGTTCATCCATCCTGGACTGTGATCACAACAGATGCAAGTCTTACAGGTTGGGGAGCTGTTCTTTGGGTCTCTAATAGCACAAGGGGTTTGGGAACCTCAGGAGGCGAGGTTTCCAATCAATATTTTAGAAATCCATGCTATTTTCAGAGCTCTTCAGGCTTGGCCTCTATTGAAGAGAGAACTTTATATTCAATTCCAGACAGACAATATCACTACAGTGGCATATGTCAATCATCAAGGGAGGACTCGCAGTCCTTCAGCAATGAAAGAAGTATCTTTGATACTTTCTTGGGCGGAATCCAACTCTTGTCAAATTTCTGCGATTCATATCCCAGGAGTAGACAATTGGGAAGGATTATCTCAGTCGGCAGACTTTACATCCGGGAGAGTGGTCTCTCCATCCAGATGTGTTTTTTCAATTGGTACAGATGTGGGGTCCTCCAGAAACAGATCTGATGGCCTTGCATCTGAACAAGAACATTCCAAGATTTCTTTCCAGGCCCAATGATCCTCAGGCGGAGATGGTAGATGCGCTAGCAGTTCCTTGGTTTTACCATCCTGCTTACATTTTTCCGTCTCTAATTCTTCTTCCAAAGGTGATCTCGCGGACCTTGTCAAGATGTCCAGTTGCCAACCATGGCCACTTCCTTTAAGGCCAGACGTTTTGTCTCAAGGGCCGTTTTTCCATCAGAATCTCAAATCTCTAAATTTTATGGCATGGAAATTAAACGCTTAGTGCTTAGTCATAGGGGTTTTCTGACTCAGTGATTAGCACTATGATACAGGCTGGTAAGTCTGTTTCCAGGAAAATGTATCATTGAGTTTGAAAAACCTATATTTCTTGGTGTTCCTCTCATAATTATTCTTGGCATTCTTTCAGAATCCCTAGGATTTTACAGTTTCTTCAGAATGGTTTGGCTAAGGGTTTGTCTGCAAATACTTTGAAAGAACAAATTTCTGCTGTTTCTGTCTTATTTCATATAAAGATTGTTAAACTTCCTGATTTTCACTGTTTTGTTCAGGCTTTGATTCATATTAAACCTGTTATTAAATGTATTTCTCCTCCTTGGAGTCTTAACTTGGTTTTGAAAAATTTGCAGGCTCCTCCTTTTGAGCCTATGCATTCTTTGGATATTAAATTACTTTCTTGGAAAGTGTTATTTCTTTTGGCTATCTCTTCAGCTAGAAGAGTTTCTGAGTTGTCTACTCTCTCTTGTTAGATTATGGTTATTTTTTTATTTTTGATCAATTCGATTTTTCTATAATTTTAAATAGGTCAGCATGCAGAAGGTGTTCCACATTCCCTGCCCTGTGTGGATTTTAATTTCCTGCAAACCTAAAATAAAAAAAATAGACTGACCTCTGGGCAGGCTTTTTCACCTAGTGTTAAAATAAAGTTTATATTTTATTTCATAAAGTACCAGTACCTGTGTGTGTATCCTGCCCAGTCCTGCCCAGTACCTGTGTGTTTATATACTGCCCAGTACCTGTGTGTGTGTATATCCTGCCCAGTAACTGTGTGTGTGTGTATCCTGCCCAGTACCTGTGTGTGTATATCCTGCCCAGTACCTGTGTGTGTATCCTGCCTAGTACCTGTGTGTGTGCATCCTACCCAGTACCTGTGTGTGTATCCTACCCAGTACCTGTGTGTGTGTATCCTACCCAGTACCTGTGTGTGTGTAACCTGCCCAGTACCTGTATCTGTATCATGCCCAGTACCTGTATGTGTATCCTGCCCAGTACCTGTGTGTGTCCGTCCTGCCCAGTACCTGTATGTGTGTATCATGCCCAGTACCTGTATGTGTATTCTGCCCAGTACCTGTGTGTGTATTCTGCCCAGTACCTGTGTGTGTGTATCCTGCCCAGTACCTGTATGTGTGTATCATGCCCAGTACCTGTTTGTGTATCCTGCCCAGTACCTTTGTGTATATTCTGCCCAGTACCTGTGTGTGTACTCTGCCCAGTGCCTATGTGTGTGTATCCTGCCCAGTACCTGTGTGTGTATCCTGCCCAGTACCTGTGTGTGTATCCTGCCCAGTACCTGTGTGTGTGTGTATCATGCCCAGTACCTGTGTGTGTGTATCCTGTCCAGTACCTGTGTGTGTGTGTATCATGCCCAGTACCTGTGTGTGTGTGTATCCTGTCCAGTACCTGTGTGTGTGTGTCTGTATCCTGCCCAGTACCAGTGTGTGTGTGTGTATCCTGCCCAGTACCACTGTGTGTGTGTGTGTATCCTGCTCAGTACCTGTGTGTGTGTATCCTGCCCAGTACCTGTGTGTGTATCCAGCCCAGTACCTGTGTGTGTATAACGCCCTGTACCTGTGTGTGTGTATCCTGCCCACTGCCTATGTGTGTGTAACCTGCCCATTACCTGTATCTGTATCTGTATCCGGCCCAGCACATGTGTGTGTGTCCTGCCCAGTACCTGTGTGTGTCCTGCCCAGTGCCTGTGTGTGTATTCTGCCCAGTACCTGTTTGAGTATCCTGCCCAGTACCTGTGTGTGTGTGTGTATCCTGCCCAGTACATGTCTGTGTATCCTGCCCAGAACCTGTGTGTGTGTGTATCCTGTCCAGTACCTGTGTGTGTGTGTATCCTGCCCAGTACCTGTGGGTGTATCCTGCCCAGTGCCTGTGGGTGTATTTTGCCCAGTACCTGTGTGTGTATCCTGCCCAGTACCTGTGTGTGTATCCTGCCCAGTACCTGTGTGTATCCTGCCCAGTGCCTGTGTGTGTATCCTGCCCAGTGCCTGTGTGTGTATCCTGCCCAGTACCTGTGTGTGTATCCTGCCCACTGCCTGTGTGTGTATCCTGCCCACTGCCTGTGTGTGTATCATGCCCAGTGCCTGTGTGTGTATCCTGCCCATTACCTGTATCTGTATCCTGCCCAGTACCTGTATCTGTATCCTGCCCAGTTCCTGTATCTGTATCCTGCCCACTGCCTGTGTGTGTGAATCCTGCCTAGTACCTGTGTGTGTAGCCTGCCCAGTGCCTGTGTGTGTAACCTGCCTAGTACCTGTGTGTGTGTATCCTGCTCAGTACCTGTGTGTGTATCCTGCCCAGTACCTGTGTGTGTGTGTGTCCTGCCCAGTGCTGTCTGTGTGTGTATACTGCCCAGTGCCTGAGTGTGTGTATCCTGCCCAGTGCCTGTGTGTATCCTGCCCAGTGCCTGTGTGTGTATCCTGCCCACTGCCTGTGTGTGTATCCTGCCCACTGCCTGTGTGTGTATCATGTTCAGTGGCTGTGGGTGTATCCTGCCCAGTGCCTGTGGGTGTATCCTGCCCAGTACCTGTGGGTGTATCCTGCCCAGTACCTGTGGGTGTATCCTGCCCAGTACCTGTGTGTCCTGCCCAGTGCCTGTGTGTGTAACCTGACCAGTACCTGTGTGTGTATTCTGCCCTGAACCTGTGTGTGTGTATCCTGCCCAGTACCTGTGTGTGTATCCTGCCCAGTACCTGTGTGTGTATCCTGCTCAGTACCTGTGTGTGTGTATCCTGCCCAGTACCTGTGTGTGTACCCTGCCCAGTACCTGTGTGTGTGTGTATCATGCCCAGTACCTGTGTAGTGATGTCGTGAACTTAAAAATTTCGGTTCGCGAACGTCGGACTCGAAATTGCGCTATTGTTCGCGAACCGCCATTGACTTAAATAGGCAGGCGAACTTTAAAACCCACAAGGACTCTTTCTGGCCACAATAGTGATGGAAAAGTTGTTTCAATGGTACTAACACCTGGACTGTGGCATGCTGGAGGGGGATACATGTCAAAACTCCCATGGAAAATTACATAGTTGATGCAGAGTCTGCTTTTAACCCATAAAGGGCCTAAATCACCTAACATTAATAAATTGTTTGCAATAACGTGCTTTAAAACATCAGTTATGATGTCGTATCGATCAGGTAGTGTAAGGGTTATGCCCGCTTCACAGTGACAGACCAAACTCCAAGTGTAACGCACCGCAAACAACCGCAAACAGTCCATTTGCACAACCACGAGATAGATAGATTTGATAGATAGATACATAGAGTACATAGCTCAATAGATGCAATATACATATGATCGATACAAATTACATAGATCAATAGATGCAATATACATTTGATAGATACGAATTACATAGATCAATAGATGCAATATACATTTTATAGATACGAATTACATCGATCAATAGATGCAATATACATTTGATAGATACGATTGCTAGTTAGATAGATTTGATAGATAAATATATAGATTTGAAAGATATATAATTTCCCTGACAGAGTATAACAATAAGACATGCGGTCTGGGACCCGTGGTGTGTTAAGTAGTACTATTCTTAGCAGTTTACTACTACCTGTTACTCCCCCTATCGGGGGAGGTCTATATGGCCTGCATTTTTGGAACAGGGAGATGGAAGAAGATGATTGGTCTGTCCTCCTACTTCAAATTTGTCAAAAACACAAGTGGCTGTCTCAAAACAGTCCGGACACGAGATAGATAGATTTGATAGATAGATATACATAGATTGATAATTAGATAGAATCGATAGAAGATAAATAGATAGATTTGATAGATATATAATTACCCTGAAAAAGTATAATAATAAAACATGTTGTCTGGGACCCATGGTAACTAGGTTGTGTTAAGTAGTGCTATTCTTAGCACTTTAATCCCTGTAACTCCCCCTATCGGGGGAGGTCTATATGGCCTGCATGATTACCCTGACAAAGCATAACAAAAAGACACGCGGACTGGGACCCATGGTAACTAGGTTGTGTTAAGTAGTACTTTTCTTAGCAGTTTAATCCCTCTTACTCCCCCTATTGGGGGAGGTCTATATGGCCTGCATGATTACCCTGACAAAGTATAACAACAAAACATGCGGTCTGGGACCCATGGTAACTAGGTTGTGTTAAGTAGTACTATTCTTAGCACTTTAATCCCTGTTACTCTCCCTATCAAGGGAGGTCTATATGGCCTGCATGATTACCCTGACAAAGTATAACATTAAAACATGCGGTCTGGGACCCATGGTAACTAGGTTGTGTTAAGTAGTACTATTCTTAGCACTTTAATCCCTGTTACTCCCCCTATCGAGGGAGGTCTATATGGCCTGCATGATTACCCTGACAAAGTATAACAACAAGACATGCGGTCTGGGACCCATGGTAACTAGGTTGTTTTAAGTAGTACTGTTCTTAGCAGTTTAATCCCTCTTACTCCCCCTATCAAGGGAGGTCTATATGGCCTGCATGATTACCCTGACAAAGTATAACATTAAAACATGCGGTCTGGGACCCATGGTAACTAGGTTGTGTTAAGTTGTACTATTCTTAGCACTTTAATCCCTGTTACTCCCCCTATCAGGGGAGGTCTATATGGCCTGCCTGATTATCCTGACAAAATATAACAACAAGACATGCGGTCTGGGACCCATGGTTACTAGGTTGTGATAAGTAGTACTATTCTTAGCACTTTAATCCCTGATAGATACGAATTACATAGATCAATAGATGCAATATCCATTTGATAGATACAAATGTTATTGATCAAAAGATGCAATATACATTTGATAGATACGAATTACATCGATCAAAAGATGCAATATACATTTTATAGATACGAATTACATCGATCAATAGATGCAATATACATTTGATAGATACGATTGATAGTTAGATAGATTTGATAGATAAATATATAGATTTGAAAGATATATAATTTCCCTGACAGAGTATAACAATAAGACATGCGGTCTGGGACCCGTGGTGTGTTAAGTAGTACTATTCTTAGCAGTTTACTACTACCTGTTACTCCCCCTATCGGGGGAGGTCTATATGGCCTGCATTTTTGGAACAGGGAGATGGAAGAAGATGATTGGTCTGTCCTCCTACTTCAAATTTGTCAAAAACACAAGTGGCTGTCTCAAAACAGTCCAGACACGAGATAGATAGATTTGATAGATAGATATACATAGATTGATAGTTAGATAGAATCGATAGAAGATAAATAGATAGATTTGATAGATATATAATTACCCTGAAAAAGTATAATAATAAAACATGTTGTCTGGGACCCATGGTAACTAGGTTGTGTTAAGTAGTGCTATTCTTAGAACTTTAATCCCTGTAACTCCCCCTATCGGGGGAGGTCTATATGGCCTGCATGATTACCCTGACAAAGTATAACAACAAAACATGCGGTCTGGGACCCATGGTAACTAGGTTGTGTTAAGTAGTACTATTCTTAGCACTTTAATCCCTGTTACTCCCCCTATCAAGGGAGGTCTATATGGCCTGCATGATTACTCTGACAAAGTGTAACATTAAAACATGCGGTCTGTGACCCATGGTAACTAGGTTGTGTTAAGTAGTACTATTCTTAGCACTTTAATCCCTGTTACTCCCCCTATCGAGGGAGGTCTATATGGCCTGCATGATTACCCTGACAAAGTATAACAACAAGACATGCGGTCTGGGACCCATGGTAACTAGGTTGTTTTAAGTAGTACTGTTCTTAGCAGTTTAATCCCTCTTACTCCCCCTATCGGGGGAGGTCTACATGGCCTGCATGATTACCCTGACAAAGTATAACAACAAAACATGCGGTGTGGGACCCATGGTAACTAGGTTGTGTTAAGTTGTACTATTCTTAGCACTTTAATCCCTGTTACTCCCCCTATCAAGGGAGGTCTATATGGCCTGCATGATTACCCTGACAAAGTATAACAACAAAACATGCGATGTGGGACCCATGGTAACTAGGTTGTGTTAAGTAGTACTATTCTTAGCACTTTAATTTCTCTTACTCCCCCTATCGGGGGGGGGGGTCTATATGGCCTGCATGATTACCCTGACAAAGTATAACAACAAAACATGGGGTATGGGACCCATGGTAACTAGGTTGTGTTAAGTAGTACTATTCTTAGCACTTTAATTTCTGTTACTCCCCCTATCGGGGGAGGTCTATATGGCCTGCATAATTACCCTGACAAAGTAGAACAACAAAACATGCGGTGTGGGACCCATGGTAACTAGGTTGTGTTAAGTAGTACTATTCTTAGCACTTTAATCCCTGTTACTCCCCCTATCGAGGGAGGTCTATATGGCCTGCATGATTACCCTGACAAAGTATAACAACAAGACATGCGGTCTGGGACCCATGGTAACTAGGTTGTTTTAAGTAGTACTGTTCTTAGCAGTTTAATCCCTCTTACTCCCCCTATCGGGGGAGGTCTACATGGCCTGCATGATTACCCTGACAAAGTATAACAACAAAACATGCGGTGTGGGACCCATGGTAACTAGGTTGTGTTAAGTTGTACTATTCTTAGCACTTTAATCCCTGTTACTCCCCCTATCAAGGGAGGTCTATATGGCCTGCATGATTACCCTGACAAAGTATAACAACAAAACATGCGATGTGGGACCCATGGTAACTAGGTTGTGTTAAGTAGTACTATTCTTAGCACTTTAATTTCTGTTACTCCCCCTATCGGGGGGGGGGGGTCTATATGGCCTGCATGATTACCCTGACAAAGTATAACAACAAAACATGGGGTATGGGACCCATGGTAACTAGGTTGTGTTAAGTAGTACTATTCTTAGCACTTTAATCCCTGTTACTCCCCCTATCAAGGGAGGTCTATATGGCCTGCATGATTACCCTAACAAAGTATAACAACAAAACATGCGTTCTGGGACCCATGGTAACTAGGTTGTGTTAAGTAGTACTATTCTTAGCACTTTAATTTCTGTTACTCCCCCTATCGGGGGGGGGGGGGGTCTATATGGCCTGCATGATTACCCTGACAAAGTATAACAACAAAACATGCGGTGTGGGACCCATGGTAACTAGGTTGTGTTAAGTAGTACTATTCTTAGCACTTTAATTTCTGTTACTCCCCATATCGGGGGGGTCTATATGGTCTGCATGATTACCCTGACAAAGTATAACAACAAAACATGCGGTGTGGGACCCATGGTAACTAGGTTGTGTTAAGTAGTACTATTCTTAGCACTTTAATTTCTGTTACTCCCCATATCGGGGGGGTCTATATGGTCTGCATGATTACCCTGACAAAGTATAACAACAAAACATGGGGTGTGGGACCCATGGTAACTAGGTTGTGTTAAGTAGTACTATTGTTAGCACTTTAATCCCTGTTACTCCCCCTATCAAGGGAGGTCTATATGGCCTGCATGATTACCCTAACAAAGTATAACAACAAAACATGCGTTCTGGGACCCATGGTAACTAGGTTGTGTTAAGTAGTACTATTCTTAGCACTTTAATCCCTGTTACTCCCCCTATTGGGGGAGGTCTATATGGCCTGCCTGATTATCCTGACAAAATATAACAACAAAACATGCGGTCTGGGAACCACTGTTAACTAGGTTGTGTTAAGTTGTACTATTCTTAGCACTTTAATTTCTGTTACTCCCCATATCGGGGGGGGGGGGGTCTATATGGCCTGCATGATTACCCTGATAAAGTATAACAACAAAACATGGGGTGTGGGACCCATGGTAACTAGGTTGTGTTAAGTAGTACTATTCTTAGCACTTTAATCCCTGTTACTCCCCCTATCAAGGGAGGTCTATATGGCCTGCATGATTACCCTGACAAAGTATAACAACAAAACATGCGGCCTGGGACCCATGGTAACTAGGTTGTGTTAAGTAGTACTATTCTTAGCACTTTCATACCCTGTAACTCCCCCTATCGGGGGAGGTCTATATGGCCTGCATGATTACCCTGAAAAAGTATAACAACCAAACATGCGTTCTGGGACCCATGGTGGTACTGGTATAACTAGGTTTTCTTAAGTAGTACTATTCTTAGCAGTTTAATCCCTGTGATTGGTCTGTCCTCCTACTTCAAATTTGTCAAAAACACAAGTGGCTGTCTCAAAACAGTCCGGACACAAGATAGATAGATAGGATAGATAGATATACATAGATTGATAGTTAGATAGAATCGATAGAAGATAAATAGATAGATTTGTTAGATATATAATTACCCTGACAAAGTATAATAATTAAACATGCGGTCTGGGACCCATGGTAACTAGGTTGTGTTAAGTTGTACTATTCTTAGCACTTTAATCCCTGTTACTCCCCCTATCAGGGGAGGTCTATATGGCCTGCCTGATTATCCTGACAAAATATAACAACAAGACATGCAGTCTGGGACCCATGTTAACTAGGTTGTGTTAAGTTGTACTATTCTTAGCACTTTAATCCCTGTTACTCCCCCTATCAAGGGAGGTCTATATGGCCTGCATGATTACCCTGACAAAGTATAACAATAAAACATGCGATGTGGGACCCATGGTAACTAGGTTGTGTTAAGTAGTACTATTCTTAGCACTTTAATTTCTGTTACTCCCCCTATCGGGGGGGGGTCTATATGGCCTGCATGATTACCCTGACAAAGTATAACAACAAAACATGGGGTGTGGGACCCATGGTAACTAGGTTGTGTTAAGTAGTACTATTCTTAGCACTTTAATTTCTGTTACTCCCCCTATCGGGGGAGGTCTATATGGCCTGCATAATTACCCTGACAAAGTAGAACAACAAAACATGCGGTGTGGGACCCATGGTAACTAGGTTGTGTTAAGTAGTACTATTCTTAGCACTTTAATTTCTGTTACTCCCCATATCGGGGGGGTCTATATGGCCTGCATGATTACCCTGACAAAGTATAACAACAAAACATGGGGTGTGGGACCCATGGTAACTAGGTTGTGTTAAGTAGTACTATTCTTAGCACTTTAATCCCTGTTACTCCCCCTATCAAGGGAGGTCTATATGGCCTGCATGATTACCCTAACAAAGTATAACAACAAAACATGCGTTCTGGGACCCATGGTAACTAGGTTGTGTTAAGTAGTACTATTCTTAGCACTTTAATCCCTGTTACTCCCCCTATTGGGGGAGGTCTATATGGCCTGCATGATTACCCTAACAAAGTATAACAACAAAACATGCGTTCTGGGACCCATGGTAACTAGGTTGTGTTAAGTAGTACTATTCTTAGCACTTTAATTTCTGTTACTCCCCCTATCGGGGGGGGGGGGGTCTATATGGCCTGCATGATTACCCTGACAAAGTATAACAACAAAACATGCGGTGTGGGACCCATGGTAACTAGGTTGTGTTAAGTAGTACTATTCTTAGCACTTTAATTTCTGTTACTCCCCATATCGGGGGGGTCTATATGGTCTGCATGATTACCCTGACAAAGTATAACAACAAAACATGCGGTGTGGGACCCATGGTAACTAGGTTGTGTTAAGTAGTACTATTCTTAGCACTTTAATTTCTGTTACTCCCCATATCGGGGGGGTCTATATGGTCTGCATGATTACCCTGACAAAGTATAACAACAAAACATGGGGTGTGGGACCCATGGTAACTAGGTTGTGTTAAGTAGTACTATTGTTAGCACTTTAATCCCTGTTACTCCCCCTATCAAGGGAGGTCTATATGGCCTGCATGATTACCCTAACAAAGTATAACAACAAAACATGCGTTCTGGGACCCATGGTAACTAGGTTGTGTTAAGTAGTACTATTCTTAGCACTTTAATCCCTGTTACTCCCCCTATTGGGGGAGGTCTATATGGCCTGCCTGATTATCCTGACAAAATATAACAACAAAACATGCGGTCTGGGAACCACTGTTAACTAGGTTGTGTTAAGTTGTACTATTCTTAGCACTTTAATTTCTGTTACTCCCCATATCGGGGGGGGGGGGGGGTCTATATGGCCTGCATGATTACCCTGATAAAGTATAACAACAAAACATGGGGTGTGGGACCCATGGTAACTAGGTTGTGTTAAGTAGTACTATTCTTAGCACTTTAATCCCTGTTACTCCCCCTATCAAGGGAGGTCTATATGGCCTGCATGATTACCCTGACAAAGTATAACAACAAAACATGCGGCCTGGGACCCATGGTAACTAGGTTGTGTTAAGTAGTACTATTCTTAGCACTTTCATACCCTGTAACTCCCCCTATCGGGGGAGGTCTATATGGCCTGCATGATTACCCTGAAAAAGTATAACAACCAAACATGCGTTCTGGGACCCATGGTGGTACTGGTATAACTAGGTTTTCTTAAGTAGTACTATTCTTAGCAGTTTAATCCCTGTGATTGGTCTGTCCTCCTACTTCAAATTTGTCAAAAACACAAGTGGCTGTCTCAAAACAGTCCGGACACAAGATAGATAGATAGGATAGATAGATATACATAGATTGATAGTTAGATAGAATCGATAGAAGATAAATAGATAGATTTGTTAGATATATAATTACCCTGACAAAGTATAATAATTAAACATGCGGTCTGGGACCCATGGTAACTAGGTTGTGTTAAGTTGTACTATTCTTAGCACTTTAATCCCTGTTACTCCCCCTATCAGGGGAGGTCTATATGGCCTGCCTGATTATCCTGACAAAATATAACAACAAGACATGCAGTCTGGGACCCATGTTAACTAGGTTGTGTTAAGTTGTACTATTCTTAGCACTTTAATCCCTGTTACTCCCCCTATCAAGGGAGGTCTATATGGCCTGCATGATTACCCTGACAAAGTATAACAATAAAACATGCGATGTGGGACCCATGGTAACTAGGTTGTGTTAAGTAGTACTATTCTTAGCACTTTAATTTCTGTTACTCCCCCTATCGGGGGGGGGTCTATATGGCCTGCATGATTACCCTGACAAAGTATAACAACAAAACATGGGGTGTGGGACCCATGGTAACTAGGTTGTGTTAAGTAGTACTATTCTTAGCACTTTAATTTCTGTTACTCCCCCTATCGGGGGAGGTCTATATGGCCTGCATAATTACCCTGACAAAGTAGAACAACAAAACATGCGGTGTGGGACCCATGGTAACTAGGTTGTGTTAAGTAGTACTATTCTTAGCACTTTAATTTCTGTTACTCCCCATATCGGGGGGGTCTATATGGCCTGCATGATTACCCTGACAAAGTATAACAACAAAACATGGGGTGTGGGACCCATGGTAACTAGGTTGTGTTAAGTAGTACTATTCTTAGCACTTTAATCCCTGTTACTCCCCCTATCAAGGGAGGTCTATATGGCCTGCATGATTACCCTAACAAAGTATAACAACAAAACATGCGTTCTGGGACCCATGGTAACTAGGTTGTGTTAAGTAGTACTATTCTTAGCACTTTAATCCCTGTTACTCCCCCTATTGGGGGAGGTCTATATGGCCTGCCTGATTATCCTGACAAAATATAACAACAAAACATGCGGTCTGGGAACCACTGTTAACTAGGTTGTGTTAAGTTGTACTATTCTTAGCACTTTAATTTCTGTTACTCCCCATATCGGGGGGGGGGGGGGTCTATATGGCCTGCATGATTACCCTGAAAAAGTATAACAACCAAACATGTGTTCTGGGACCCATGGTGGTACTGGTATAACTAGGTTTTCTTAAGTAGTACTATTCTTAGCAGTTTAATCCCTGTGATTGGTCTGTCCTCCTACTTCAAATTTGTCAAAACACAAGTGGCTGTCTCAAAACAGTCCGGACACAAGATAGATAGATAGGATAGATAGATATACATAGATTGATAGTTAGATAGAATCGATAGAAGATAAATAGATAGATTTGTTAGATATATAATTACCCTGACAAAGTATAATAATTAAACATGCGGTCTGGGACCCATGGTAACTAGGTTGTGTTAAGTTGTACTATTCTTAGCACTTTAATCCCTGTTACTCCCCCTATCAGGGGAGGTCTATATGGCCTGCCTGATTATCCTGACAAAATATAACAACAAGACATGCGGTCTGGGACCCATGTTAACTAGGTTGTGTTAAGTTGTACTATTCTTAGCACTTTAATCCCTGTTACTCCCCCTATCAGGGGAGGTCTATATGGCCTGCCTGATTATCCTGACAAAATATAACAACAAGACATGCGGTCTGGGACCCATGGTAACTAGGTTGTGTTAAGTTGTACTATTCTTAGCACTTTAATCCCTGTTACTCCCCCTATCAAGGGAGGTCTATATGGCCTGCATGATTACCCTGACAAAGTATAACAACAAAACATGCGATGTGGGACCCATGGTAACTAGGTTGTGTTAAGTTGTACTATTCTTAGCACTTTAATCCCTGTTACTCCCCCTATCAAGGGAGGTCTATATGGCCTGCATGATTACCCTGACAAAGTATAACAACAAAACATGCGATGTGGGACCCATGGTAACTAGGTTGTGTTAAGTAGTACTATTCTTAGCACTTTAATTTCTGTTACTCCCCCTATCGGGGGGGGGGGGTCTATATGGCCTGCATGATTACCCTGACAAAGTATAACAACAAAACATGGGGTATGGGACCCATGGTAACTAGGTTGTGTTAAGTAGTACTATTCTTAGCACTTTAATTTCTGTTACTCCCCCTATCGGGGGAGGTCTATATGGCCTGCATAATTACCCTGACAAAGTAGAACAACAAAACATGCGGTGTGGGACCCATGGTAACTAGGTTGTGTTAAGTAGTACTATTCTTAGCACTTTAATCCCTGTTACTCCCCCTATCGAGGGAGGTCTATATGGCCTGCATGATTACCCTGACAAAGTATAACAACAAGACATGCGGTCTGGGACCCATGGTAACTAGGTTGTTTTAAGTAGTACTGTTCTTAGCAGTTTAATCCCTCTTACTCCCCCTATCGGGGGAGGTCTACATGGCCTGCATGATTACCCTGACAAAGTATAACAACAAAACATGCGGTGTGGGACCCATGGTAACTAGGTTGTGTTAAGTTGTACTATTCTTAGCACTTTAATCCCTGTTACTCCCCCTATCAAGGGAGGTCTATATGGCCTGCATGATTACCCTGACAAAGTATAACAACAAAACATGCGATGTGGGACCCATGGTAACTAGGTTGTGTTAAGTAGTACTATTCTTAGCACTTTAATTTCTGTTACTCCCCCTATCGGGGGGGGGGTCTATATGGCCTGCATGATTACCCTGACAAAGTATAACAACAAAACATGAGGTATGGGACCCATGGTAACTAGGTTGTGTTAAGTAGTACTATTCTTAGCACTTTAATTTCTGTTACTCCCCCTATCGGGGGAGGTCTATATGGCCTGCATAATTACCCTGACAAAGTAGAACAACAAAACATGCGGTGTGGGACCCATGGTAACTAGGTTGTGTTAAGTAGTACTATTCTTAGCACTTTAATTTCTGTTACTCCCCATATCGGGGGGGTCTATATGGTCTGCATGATTACCCTGACAAAGTATAACAACAAAACATGGGGTGTGGGACCCATGGTAACTAGGTTGTGTTAAGTAGTACTATTGTTAGCACTTTAATCCCTGTTACTCCCCCTATCAAGGGAGGTCTATATGGCCTGCATGATTACCCTAACAAAGTATAACAACAAAACATGCGTTCTGGGACCCATGGTAACTAGGTTGTGTTAAGTAGTACTATTCTTAGCACTTTAATCCCTGTTACTCCCCCTATTGGGGGAGGTCTATATGGCCTGCCTGATTATCCTGACAAAATATAACAACAAAACATGCGGTCTGGGAACCACTGTTAACTAGGTTGTGTTAAGTTGTACTATTCTTAGCACTTTAATTTCTGTTACTCCCCATATCGGGGGGGGGGGTCTATATGGCCTGCATGATTACCCTGATAAAGTATAACAACAAAACATGGGGTGTGGGACCCATGGTAACTAGGTTGTGTTAAGTAGTACTATTCTTAGCACTTTAATCCCTGTTACTCCCCCTATCAAGGGAGGTCTATATGGCCTGCATGATTACCCTGACAAAGTATAACAACAAAACATGCGGCCTGGGACCCATGGTAACTAGGTTGTGTTAAGTAGTACTATTCTTAGCACTTTCATACCCTGTAACTCCCCCTATCGGGGGAGGTCTATATGGCCTGCATGATTACCCTGAAAAAGTATAACAACCAAACATGCGTTCTGGGACCCATGGTGGTACTGGTATAACTAGGTTTTCTTAAGTAGTACTATTCTTAGCAGTTTAATCCCTGTGATTGGTCTGTCCTCCTACTTCAAATTTGTCAAAAACACAAGTGGCTGTCTCAAAACAGTCCGGACACAAGATAGATAGATAGGATAGATAGATATACATAGATTGATAGTTAGATAGAATCGATAGAAGATAAATAGATAGATTTGTTAGATATATAATTACCCTGACAAAGTATAATAATTAAACATGCGGTCTGGGACCCATGGTAACTAGGTTGTGTTAAGTTGTACTATTCTTAGCACTTTAATCCCTGTTACTCCCCCTATCAGGGGAGGTCTATATGGCCTGCCTGATTATCCTGACAAAATATAACAACAAGACATGCGGTCTGGGACCCATGTTAACTAGGTTGTGTTAAGTTGTACTATTCTTAGCACTTTAATCCCTGTTACTCCCCCTATCAGGGGAGGTCTATATGGCCTGCCTGATTATCCTGACAAAATATAACAACAAGACATGCGGTCTGGGACCCATGGTAACTAGGTTGTGTTAAGTTGTACTATTCTTAGCACTTTAATCCCTGTTACTCCCCCTATCAAGGGAGGTCTATATGGCCTGCATGATTACCCTGACAAAGTATAACAACAAAACATGCGATGTGGGACCCATGGTAACTAGGTTGTGTTAAGTAGTACTATTCTTAGCACTTTAATTTCTGTTACTCCCCCTATCGGGGGGGGGGGTCTATATGGCCTGCATGATTACCCTGACAAAGTATAACAACAAAACATGGGGTGTGGGACCCATGGTAACTAGGTTGTGTTAAGTAGTACTATTCTTAGCACTTTAATTTCTGTTACTCCCCCTATCGGGGGAGGTCTATATGGCCTGCATAATTACCCTGACAAAGTAGAACAACAAAACATGCGGTGTGGGACCCATGGTAACTAGGTTGTGTTAAGTAGTACTATTCTTAGCACTTTAATTTCTGTTACTCCCCATATCGGGGGGGTCTATATGGCCTGCATGATTACCCTGACAAAGTATAACAACAAAACATGGGGTGTGGGACCCATGGTAACTAGGTTGTGTTAAGTAGTACTATTCTTAGCACTTTAATCCCTGTTACTCCCCCTATCAAGGGAGGTCTATATGGCCTGCATGATTACCCTAACAAAGTATAACAACAAAACATGCGTTCTGGGACCCATGGTAACTAGGTTGTGTTAAGTAGTACTATTCTTAGCACTTTAATCCCTGTTACTCCCCCTATTGGGGGAGGTCTATATGGCCTGCCTGATTATCCTGACAAAATATAACAACAAAACATGCGGTCTGGGAACCACTGTTAACTAGGTTGTGTTAAGTTGTACTATTCTTAGCACTTTAATTTCTGTTACTCCCCATATCGGGGGGGGGGGGTCTATATGGCCTGCATGATTACCCTGATAAAGTATAACAACAAAACATGGGGTGTGGGACCCATGGTAACTAGGTTGTGTTAAGTAGTACTATTCTTAGCACTTTAATCCCTGTTACTCCCCCTATCAAGGGAGGTCTATATGGCCTGCATGATTACCCTGACAAAGTATAACAACAAAACATGCGGCTGGGACCCATGGTAACTAGGTTGTGTTAAGTAGTACTATTCTTAGCACTTTCATACCCTGTAACTCCCCCTATCGGGGGAGGTCTATATGGCCTGCATGATTACCCTGAAAAAGTATAACAACCAAACATGTGTTCTGGGACCCATGGTGGTACTGGTATAACTAGGTTTTCTTAAGTAGTACTATTCTTAGCAGTTTAATCCCTGTGATTGGTCTGTCCTCTTACTTCAAATTTGTTAAAAACACAAGTGGCTGTCTCAAAACAGTCCGGACACGAGATAGATAGATTTGATAGATAGATATACATAGATTGATAGCTATATAGAATCGATAGAAGATAAATAGATAGATTTGTTAGATATATAATTACCCTGACAAAGTATAATAATAAAACATGCGGTCTTGGACCCATGGTAACTAGGTTGTGTTAAGTAGTACTATTATTAGCACTTTAATCCCTGTTACTCCCCCTATCGGGGGAGGTTTATATGGCCTGCCTGATTATGCTGACAAAATATAACAACAAGACATGCGGTCTGGGACCCATGTTAACTAAGTTGTGTTAAGTTGTACTATTCTTAGCACTTTAATCCCTGTAACTGCCCCTATCGGGGGAGGTCTATACGGCCTGCCTGATTACCCTCACCAAATATAACCACAAGACATGCGGTCTGGGACCCATGGTAACTAGGTTGTGTTAAGTAGTACTGTTCTTATTAGTTTAATACCTGTTACAACCGCTAATGGTGGGAGGTCTATATGGCCTGCATGATTAGCCGGACCAAATAAAACAACAAGACATGCGGTCTTGGACTGGGACCCATGGCTAACTAGGTTGTGTAAAGTAGTTCTATTCTTAGCACTTTCATCCCTGTTACTCCCACCTCTCGGGGGAGGTTTACATGGCCATCATGATTAGCCTAACAAAGTACAAAAGTACAACAATAAAACCTGCGCTCTTGGAACCATGTTAAGTAGGTTTATTTCAGTAGTACTGTTCTCATTAGTTTAATACCTGTTACAACCCCTAATGGTGGGAGGTCTATATGGCCTGCATGATTAGCCGGAACAAATTAAACAACAAGACATGCGGTCTTGGACTGGGACCCATGGCTAACTATGTTCTGTAAAGTAGTACTATTCTTAGCACTTTCATCCCTGTTACTCCCACCTCTCAGGGGAGGTCTACAGGGCCATCATGATTAGCCTAACAAAGTACAACAATAAAACCTGCGCTATTGGAACCATGTTAAGTAGGTTTATTTCAGTAGTACTGTTCTTATTAGTTTAATACCTGTTACAACCCCTAATGGTGGGAGGTCTATATGGCCTGCATGATTAGCCAGACCAAACAAAACAACAAGACATGCGGTCTTGGACTGGGACCCATGGCTAACTAGGTTGTGTAAAGTAGTACTATTCTTAGCACTTTCATCCCTGTTACACCCCTATCGGGGGAGGTCTATATGGCCTGCATGATTACCCTCACCAAAATATAACAACAAGACGTGTGGTCAGGGAACCATGGTAAGGTTACTTCCTTTTGCACAATCAAGTATACCAGTTGCAGACAGAGGTTCTGACCCTGCATTATGGCTGCACCTCTCCCTAAAAGAGGCATCTGTTACAGAGTCTGTGGGCCTGTATGCAAAGAGCTGGCCTGCCTAAAAGGAGCAGCAAGGCAGTACAGGTCGTTCTCCTTCAGCCG
The DNA here is from genome assembly GCF_027579735.1 of Bombina bombina. NCBI lineage: Eukaryota > Metazoa > Chordata > Amphibia > Anura > Bombinatoridae > Bombina > Bombina bombina. The sequence goes on from NC_069499.1 coordinate 533,594,521, forward strand.
TTTTATACGATGGCCCACGACCCTCAACAGGCACAACAGCATGAAACACCACATACGCCATCCTTTTGCACAATAGAGTACAGGTATGGCAGTGATTTGAGGAACCCGGAGATAATTTAGAGGAACCGGGAATATTGAACAAAATTCGTGCTTGGACACCCAGTACAGGTCGTTCTCCTTCCGCCTTTGTAGACGAGGGTCCAGGACCCTCCACAGACACAACAGCAGGAAACACCACCTATGCCATCCTTTTGTACAATAGAGTACAGGTATGGCATCGATTTTAGGAACCCAGAGATAATTTTTAGTAACCGTGAAATTTAAAAAAAAAAATATGATTGGACACCCAGTACACTTCGTTATCCTTCAGCCTTTTTATACGAGGGTCCCGGACCCTCAACAGAAACAACAGCAGGAAACACCACATATGCCATCCTTTTGTACAATCCAGTACATGTATGGCATCCATTTTAGGAACCAGGAAATAATTTTTAGGAACCGGGAGATGGAAAAAGATGCTTGGACAACCAGTACACTTCGTTCTCCTTCAGCCTTTTTAGACAAGGGTCCAGGACCCTCAACAGAAACAGCAGCAGGAAACACCACCTATGCCATCCTTTTGAACAATAGAGTACAGGTATGGCATTGATTTTAGAAACCCGGAGATAATTTTTAGGAACCGTGAAATTAAACAAAAAACCATGCTTGGACACCCAGTACAGTACAGGTCGTTCTCCTTCAGCCTTTTTATAAGAGGGTCCAGGACCCTCAACAGAAACAACAGCAGGAAACACCACATATGCCATCCTTTTGCACAATAGAGTACAGGTATGGCATCCATTTTAGAAACCCAGAGATAATTTTTAGGAACTGGGAGATGGAAAAAGATGCTTGGACAACCAGTACACTTTGTTCTCCTTCAGCCTTTTTAGACGAGGGTCCCGGACCCTCAACAGAAACAACAGCAGGAAACACCACATATGCCATCCTTTTGCACAATAGATTACAGATATGGCATTGATTTGAGGAACCCGGAGATAATTTAGAGGAACCGGGAATATTGATCAAAAAACGTGCTTGGACACCCAGTACAGGTCGTTATCCTTCAGCCTTTTTATAAGATGGCCCACGACACTCAACAGGCACAACAGCATGAAACACCACATATGCCATCCTTTTGCACAATTGAGTACAGGTATGGCATTGATTTGAGGAACCCGGAGATAATTTAGAGGAACCGGGAATATTGAACAAAAAATGCGCTTGGACACCCAGTACAGATCGTTCTCCTTCAGCCTTTTTATACGATGGCCCACGACCCTCAACTGGCACAACAGCATGAAACACCACATATGCCATCCTTTTGCACAATCGAGTACAGGTTTGGCATTGATTTGAGGAACCCGTAGATAATTTAGAGGAACCGGGAATATTGAACAAAAAATGTGCTTGGACACCCAGTACAGGTCGTTCTCCTTCAGCCTTTTTATACGATGGGCCACGACCCTCAACAGGCACAACAGCATGAAACACCACATATTCCACCCTTTTGCACAATCGAGTACAGGTATGTCATTGATTTGAGGAACCCGGAGATAATTTAGAGGAACAGGGAATATTGAACAAAAAATGTGCTTGGACACCCAGTACAGGTCGTTCTCCTTCAGCCTTTTTATACGATGGGCCACGACCCTCAACAGGCACAACAGCATGAAACACCACATATGCCACCCTTTTGCACAATCAAGTACAGGTATGGCATTGATTTGAGGAACCCGGAGATAATTTAGAGGAACTGGGAATATTGAACAAAAAATGCGCTTGGACACCCAGTACAGGTCGTTCTCCTTCAGCCTTTTTATACGATGGCCCACGACCCTCAACTGGCACAACAGCATGAAACACCACATATGCCATCCTTTTGAACAATAGAGTACAGGTATGGCATTGATTTGAGGAACCCGGAGATAATTTAGAGGAACCAGGAATATTGAACAAAAAACTTGCTTGGGCACCCAGTACAGGTCGTTCTCCTTCACCCTTTTTATACGATGGCCCACGACCCAAAACAGGCACAACAGCATAAAACACCACATATGCCATCCTTTTGCACAATAGAGTACAGGTATGGCATTGATTTGAGGAACCCGGAGATAATTTAGAGGAACCGGGAATATTGAACAAAAAACGTGCTTGGTCACCCAGTACAGGTCGTTCTCCTTCAGCCTTTTTATAAGATGGCCCACGAACCTCAACAGGCACATCAGCATGAAACACCACATATGCCATCCTTTTGCACAATAGAGTACAGGTATGGCATTGATTTGAGGAACCAGGAGATAATTTAGAGGAACCGGGAATATTGAACAAAAAACGTGCTTGGACACCCAGTACAGGTCATTCTCCTTCAGCCTTTTTATACGATGGCCCATGACCCAAAACAGGCACAACAGCATGAAACACCACATATGCCATCCTTTTGCACAATAGAGAACAGGTATGGCATTGATGGAACCCGGAGATAATTTTTCGGAACCAAGAGATGGAAAAAGATGCTTGGTCGGTCCTCCTACTTCAAATTTGGAGCACTGTGCGTGCAATGTACTGTGCCACCAGATGTGAGTGGTGTGTTAAGTAGTACTATTCTTAACAGTTTAATCACTGTTATGTGCCTTTTTTTTTGCTTTGAGTTTTGTAGCCACAGTGCAGCAGCAGAGGCCAGAAAAATTAGGCATGTACAAATGCCTTAAAAATTCGCTATTGTTGCAGCCGCTGCTGTAGCAGCTGCCAGAAAAATTGATGTTTGTAAAACAGTTAGAAAGTGCCCTAAAACCTTGCGGCTTGAACACTAGTTGTTGGCGGATAAGTCACGCAAGTCATCCTGCATTATAAGAAAAAAAAAAGCCAGCGTGTGTACCATTTGTAGCCCAAGGCAGCTCATCTCATCATCAGGCCTTTTTTACTCAAATGTATCGCCCAATGTCAGTCCCTTCGGGATCCATCCCTTGTTCATTTTAATAAAGGTGAGATAATCAAGACTTTTTTGACCTAGGCGACTTCTCTTCTCAGTGACAAACCCTCCTGCTGAACTGAAGGTACTTTCGGACAGGACACTTGAAGCGGGGCTGGCCAGAAGTTCAATTGCAAATTGGGATAGCTCAGGCCACAAGTCAAGCCTGCACACCCAGTAGTCAAGGGGTCCATCGCTCCTCAGAGTGTCGAGATCCGCAGTTAATGCTAGGTAGTCTGCTACCTGTCGGTTGAGTCTTTCTCTGAGGCTGGATCCCGAAAGGCTCTGGCGATGCATAGGAGTTAAAAAGGTCCGCATGTCCTCCATCAACAACACGTCAGGAAAATGTCCTGCCCTTGCCGCCATGGTCGTGGGAGGAGGATTACTTTCATCTCTTCCCCTGTTAGATTCCCGTTGTGCTGTGACATCACGCTTATACGCTGTGTAAAGCATAGTTTTAAATTTAATTTTGAAATGCTCCATCCTTTCCGACTTGCGGGAATTTGGTAACATTTCAGGCACTTTATGCTTATACCGGGGGTCTAGTAGCGTGGACACCCAGTACAGGTCGTTCTCCTTCAGCTTTTTTATACGAGCGTCCCTCAACAGGCACGACAGCATGAAAGATCCCATTTGCACAAGGTTGGATGCCGAGCTAATCATGTCCCGTTCCTCATCCTCACTGATGTCACTGAGGGTATCTTCTTCCCCCCAGCCACGTACAATACCATGGGTACCAGAAAGGTGACAACAACGAGCACCCTGGGATGCCTGTTGTGCTTGGTCTTCCTCCTCCTCCTCAAAGCCACATTCCTCCTCTGACTCCTCTTGCTCACAATCCTCTTCCTGCGTTGCCGCAGGTCCAGCAAGCGATGCTGATAAGGCTGTTTCTGGTGGTGATGGACACCACAACTCTTCCTCATCACGCTCATCTACGGCCTGATCCAGCACTCTTCGCAGGGCACGCTCCAGGAAGAAAACAAATGGTATGATGTCGCTGATGGTGCCTTCGGTGCGACTGACAAGGTTTGTCACCTCCTCAAAAGGACGCATGAGCTTACAGGCATTGCGCATGAGCGTCCAGTAATTTGGCAAAAAAATCCCCAGCTCCCCAGAGGCTGTCCTAGCACCCCGGTCATACAAATATTTATTAGCAGCTTTTTCTTGTTGGAGCAGGCGGTCGAACATTAGGAGTGTTGAATTCCACTGTGTCGGGCTGTCGCAAATCAAGCGCCTCACTGGCAGGTTGTTTCGACGCTGGATATTGGACAAGTGCGCCATGGCCGTGTAGGAACGCCTGAAATGGCCACACACCTTCCTGGCCTGCTTCAGGACATCCTGTTAGCCTGGGTACTTATGCACAAAGCATTGTACAATCAGATTACACACATGTGCCATGCACGGCACATGTGTCAACTTGCCCAATTTCAATGCCGCCACCAAATTACTTCCATTGTCAGAAACAACCTTGCCAATCTCCAGTTGGTGCGGAGTCAGCCACTGATCCACCTGTGCGTTCAGGGCGGACAGGAGTGCTGATGCGGTGTGACTCTCCGCTTTCAGGCAAGTCAACCCCAAGACGGCGTGACACTGCCATATCCGGGATGTTGAATAGTACCTGGGGAGCTGGGGGGTGCCGTTGATGTGGAGCAAGACGCAGAAGCAGAAGAGGACTCAGTCGAGGAAGAGATTATGGAAGAGAAGGGAGTAGGAGGAGTAGAGGAGGTAGCAGCAGGCCTGCCTGTCAGTCGTGGCGGTGTCACCAACTCCTCTGCAGAGCCACGCATTCCACGCTTGTCAGACGTCAGCAGGTTTACCCAATGCGCAGTGTAGGTGATATACCTGCCCTGACCATGCTTTGCAGACCAGCTATCAGTGGTCATAAGGACCCTTGCCCCAACGCTGTGTGCCAGACATGCCATTACTTCCTTTCACACAATAGAGTACAGGTTTGGGATTGCCTTTTGTGAAAAGAAATTTCTGCCAGGTACCTTCCACTGCGGTGTCCCAATAGATACATTTTTTTTTAAAGCATCAGACTCCGTCAGCTTGTATGGTAAAATCTGGCGGGCTAAGAGTTCAGACAAGCCAGCTGTCAGACGCCGGGCAAGGGGGTGACTTTGAGAAATTGGCTTCTTACGCTCAAACATGTCCTTGACAGACACCTGACTGTGGGCAGATGACCAGGAACTGCTACGTAAGAGAGACTCAGTGGAGGATGGTTGAGAGAAGGCAAGGAGGACAGCAGTGGTTGACGTGGCTGAAGATGCTGGAGCAGGAGGAGGAGGGCGGCTTTGAGTTTGTGTGCTGCTTCTACTCATGTGTTCTTCCCATCAGCGTTTGTGATGTGAGACTATGTGCCTTCGCAAAGCAGTTGTACCTAGGTGGGTGTTGGACTTAACACGACTCAGTTTCTTTTGGCACAGGTTGCAAATGGCATCACTGTTGTCAGAGGCAGACACACAAAAAAAATGCCACACTGCTGAGCTCTGCGATGATGGCTTTCTGGTGGTTGCAACAGCATGCGTTGATTGGCGTCGGCGTGCTGTCTGGCTGACCCCGGGTGCCGATGCATGCTGTCTGACTGTGCCACTAGCTCCTTGAGATGACCTCCCCCTGCTTCCAACTCGTCTCCTCCTCCTCCTCTCTGTCTCCCCATCTGAACTTTCCCCCTCTTCTTCTTCTCTTCTAGCAGGCACCCACATGACATCCACCGACACATCATCATCAATCGCTTCACTTGTATCTGACACATCAAGAAAGGAAGCAGCAGCGGGTACAACATCATCATCATCATCACACCATACCTTCATGTCTGTAATGCTGCCTGACAGACATATCACTGTTATCTACATCCTCTGTCAATGATGGTTGCGCATCACTCATTTCTTCCAACTGATGTGTCAATAACTCCTCTGACAGATCAAGTGAAGCGGCTGTGGTGCTAGTGTTGGTGGTGGCGACAGGCGGGCAAGTGGCACTGGTCACTTGAGAGGTGCCCAAAGCACAGCTGGAGGTGGATGGTGCGTCAAGGTTAGGAGGACTAGGAGCGGAAGCTGTAGAAGATTGGGTGTCCTGTTTTAGCCATTCAACTAGGTCCTCCTCAGAACTTTTCGCGTCCCCCCTGGCACCTGGCGTCTGAAAAATTTGCATATTTGTAGGGTCTAAAGGAATCACAGCACCATGACCACAACGGCACCTGCAGGGTGGCCTGGGCAAGTGGGCACAGTATACGCTGTGAGCCTGACAACAAAAAAAGACTGATGTTTCAAAGTCAAAAATGTTTATTTTTTAAATATTAAAAGTACTGTGACAACAAATATGATTGGTGGCACTAGTTGGCAAGTGGGCCTGGCTGGCACATACGCTGGGAGGAAGGCAACTGCAATTAGATTACACTAGCTGACTGATGCTTCACAGTCCAAAATTTTTTTTTTTTTAAATTGACAATACTGTTAGAACAAATATGATTGGTGGCACTAGTTGGAAACGGCAAGTGGGCCTGGCACACACACTGGCAGGCAGGCAAATGCAATTCAATGGCACTAGCAGACTGATGATTCATAGTAAAAAAAGTTTTTAGTTTAAATATTTTCAAACCTGTTAGAACAAATATGATTGGTGGCACTAGTTGGCTTGGCAAGTGGGCCTGGCACACACGCTGGGAGGAAGGCAACTGCAATTAGATTACACTAGATGACTGATGTTTCACAGTCAAGAAATGTTTTATTTTAAAAATGTACAATACTGTTAGAACAAATATGATTGGTGGCACTAGTTGGCAAGTGGGCCTGGCACACACGCTGGCAGGCAGGCAACTGCAATTCAATGGCACTAGCAGACTGATGATTCACTGTCAAAAAAGTTTTGATTCAAAATATTTTCAATACTGTTACAACAAATATGATTGGTGGCACTAGTTGGCTAGTGGGCCTGGCACACACGCTGGCAGGCAGGAAACTGCAATTCAATTGCACTAGCAGACTGATGATTCACAGTCTAAGAATTTTTTATTTTAAATATTTACAATACTGTTAGAACAAATATGATTGGTGTAACTAGTTGGAAAGTGGGCCTGGCACACACGCTGGCAGGAAGGGAACTGCAATTCAATGGCACTAGCAGACTGATGATTCACTGTCAAAAAAGTTTTGATTTAAAATATTTTCAATACTGTTACAACAAATATGATTGTGGCACTAGTTGGCTAGTGGGCCTGGCACACACACTGGCAGGCAGGAAACTGCCATTCAATTGCACTAGCAGACAGATAATTCACAGTCTAAGAATTTTTTATTTTAAATATTTACAATACTGTTAGAACAAATATGATTGGTGTAACTAGTTGGCAAGTGGGCCTGGCACACACGCTGGCAGGCAGGCAACTGCAATTCAATGGCACTTGCAGACTGATGATTCACAGTCAAAAAAGTTTTGATTTAAAATATTTTCAATACTGTTACAACAAATATGATTGGTGGCACTAGTTGGCTAGTGCGCCTGGCACACACGCTGGCAGGCAGGAAACTGCAATTCAATTGCACTAGCAGACTGATGATTCACAGTCTAAGAATTTTTTATTTTAAATATTTACAATACTGTTAGAACAAATATGATTGGTGTAACTTGTTGACAAGTGGGCCTAGCACACACGCTGGCAGGCAGGCAACTGCAATTCAATGGCACTAGCAGACTGATGATTCACTGTAAAAAAATTTTGATTTAAAATATTTTCATTAGTTACAACAAATATGATTGGTGGCACTAGTTGGCTAGTGGGCCTGGCACACATGCTGGCAGGCAGGAAACTGCAATTCAATTGCACTAGCAGACTAATGATTCACAGTCTAAGAATTTTTAATTTTAAATATTTACAATACTGTTAGAACAAATATGATTGGTGTAACTAGTTGGCAAGTGGGCCTGGCACACACGCTGGCAGGCAGGCAACTGCAATTCAATGGCACTAGCAGACTGATGATTCACAGTCAAAAAAGTTTTGATTTTAAATATTTACAATACTGTTATAACAAATATAATTGGTGGCAATAGTTGGCAGCAAGTGGGCCTGGCACACACGCTGGCAGGCAGGCAGGCAACTGCAATTAGATTACACTAGCAGACTGCTCTTTCACAGTCAAAAAATATTTTTTTAAAATATTTACACTACTGTTATAACAAATATGATTGGTGGCACTAGTTGGCAAGTGGGCCTGGCACACACGCTGGCAGGCAGGCAACTGCAATTCAATTGCACTAGCAGACTGATGATTCACAGTCAAAAAAGTTTTTATTTTAAATATTTACACTACTGTTATAACAAATATGATTTGTGGCACTAGTTGGAAAGTGGGTCTGGCACACACGCGGGCAGACAGGCAACTGCAATTAAATAACAATAGCAGACTGATGTAACAGTTTGTTTTTAAAAAAGTTACACTAATGTTACAACAGATAGGAGTGATGGCACTCAGGATAGAACTAGGCACAGTATGTGCTGGCAGCCTGACACACAGGCTGGCACTAGTGGCAGGCTGTCCTGTAAACTAAAATTAAATAACACTAGAAGACTGATGTAAAAGTTTTTTTTTTACAAAATTTAAACTAATGTTACACCAGATAGGAGTGGTGGACTGGCACCGAGGATGGAAGTAGGCACAGTATATGCTGGCAGCCTGACACACAGGCTGGCACTAATGACAGCCAGGCTGGCCTGACAACTAAAATTAAATAACAATAGCAGACTGATGTAAAAAAAAAAATATTTTTTTTTTTCACTAATGTTACACCAGATATAAGTGGTGGAAAAGAGAGCTATTAATCACACTATATGATGTGGGCCAGAAACACACAGGCCTGATGGAAAATGAAATTAGATGACACTAGCAAAATTATTTAAAAACATTTTTTTTAAATTTTAAATAATGTTAAGCAGATATGAGTCGTGGCTGCTAGGGCAGCAATTAACCACAGTATGCTGTGTAAGCCAGAAACACACAGGCCTGATAGAAAATGAAATTAGATTACACTAGCAAAATGATTTAAAAGTTTTTTTTTTTTAAATTTTAAATAATGTTAAGCAGATATAAGTGGTGGCTGGCTGCTGCTAGGACAGCAATTAACCACAGTATGCTATGTAAGCCAGAAACACACAGGCCTGATAGAAAATGAAATCAGATTACACTAGAAAAATGATTTAAAAGTTTTTTTTTTTTTAATTTAAAATGTTAAGCAGATATGAGTGGTGGCTGGCTGCTGCTAGGACAGCAATTAACCACAGTATGCTGTGTAAGCCAGAAACACACAGGCCTGATAGAAAATTAAATTAGATTACACTAGCAAAATGATTTAAAAGTTTTTTTTTTTTATTTAAAATAATGTTAAGCAGATATGAGTCGTGGCTGCTAGGGCAGCAATTAACCACAGTATGCTGTGTAAGCCAGAAAGACACAGGCCTGATAGAAAATGAAATTACATTACACTAGCAAAATGATTTAAAAGTTTTTTTTTAAATTTAAAATAATGTTAAGCAGATATGAGTGGTGGCTGGCTGCTGCTAGGACAGCAATTAACCACAGTATGCTGTGTAAGCCAGAAACACACAGGCCTGATAGAAAATGAAATTAGATTACACTAGCAAAATGATTTAAAAGTTTTTTTTTTAATTTAAAATAATGTTAAGCAGATATGAGTCGTGGCTGCTAGGGCAGCAATTAACCACAGTATGCTGTGTAAGCCAGAAAGACACAGGCCTGATAGAAAATGAAATTACATTACACTAGCAAAATGATTTAAAAGTTTTTTTTTAAATTTAAAATAATGTTAAGCAGATATGAGTGGTGGCTGCTAGGTAGGGCAGCAATTAACCACAGTATGCTGTGTAAGTCAGAAACACACAGGCCTGATAGAAAATGAAATTAGATTACACTAGCAAAATTATTTAAAAGTTTTGTTGGTTAAATTTACACTAATGTTAAGCAGATATCAGTGGTGGCACTAATCACAGTATATGCTGTGAGCCTCACACACAGGCTGAAAGCCAGGTAAATGCAAATGAAATTACAAATAATAATAAAAAAAAACGACTGAAGTTATAGCCCTAAAAAGGGCTTTTTAGGGTGCTGTCCTTACAGCAGAGATTAGATGAGTCCTTCAGGACTGTAGTGGACACTAAATACACTAGCCTAGCTATCTATTTCCCTATAATGTCAGCAGCAGCAACACTAAAGCTCCTCTCACTAAGAAAGCAAGATCGTAATGAATCTAAAATGGCTGCTGCCAAGGAGCTGGGAGGGTCTGTGAGGGAGTGTCTGCTGCTGATTGGCTCAAATGTGTCAGAAGGCTGTGAGATACAGGGACAAAGTTTCCTCAATGATGACACATAGAGGGCGGATCAAACATCGCATATGTTCGCCCGCAGCAGCGAACGCGAACAACCTATGTTCGCAGGGAACTGTACTCCGGCGAACAGTTCGCGGCATCACTACCTATGTGTGTGTATCCTGTCCAGTACCTGTGTGTGTGTGTATCCTGCCCAGTACCGGTGTGTGTGTGTGTGTATCCTGCCCAGTACCGGTATGTGTGTGTGTATCCTGCTCAGTACCTGTGTGTGTGTGTGTGTGTATCCTACCCAGTACCTGTGTGTGTGTATCCTACCCAGTACCTGTGTGTGTGTATCCTGCCCAATACCTGTGTGTGTGTATCCTGCCCAGTACCTGTGTGTGTATCCAGCCCAGTACATGTGTGTATCCTGCCCTGTACCTGTGTGTGTGTCCTGCCCACTGCCTATGTGGGTGTAACCTGCCCAGTACCTGTATCTGTATCCTGCCCAGTGCCTGTGTGTGTGTCCTGCCCAGGACCTTTGTGTGTGTCCTGCCCAGTACCTGTGTGTGTCCTGCCCAGTGCCTGTGTGTGTGTCCTGCCCAGGACCTTTGTGTGTGTCCTGCCCAGTACCTGTGTGTGTCCTGCCCAGTGCCTGTGTGTGTGTATCCTGCCCAGTACCTGTTTGTGTATCTTGCCTAGTACCTGTGTGTGTATCCTGCCCAGTACATGTGTGTGTATCCTGCCCAGAACCTTTGTGTGTGTATCCTGCCCAGAACCTTTGTGTGTGTATCCTGTCCAGCACCTGTGTGTGTGTATCCTGTCCAGTACCTGTGTGTGTGTATCCTGTCTAGTACCTGTGTGTATGTATCCTGCCCAGTACCTGTGTGTGTATGTATCCTGCCCAGTACCTGTGTGTGTATACTGCCCAGTGCCTGTGGTGTATCCTGCCCAGTACCTGTGTGTGTGTGTGTGTATCCTGCCCAATACCTGTGTGTTTCTATCATGCCCAGTACCTGTGTGTGTGTATCCCGTCCAGTACCTGTGTGGTTGTGTGTGTATCCTGTCCAGTACCTGTGTGTGTGTGTATCCTGCCTAGTATCTGTGTGTGTGTTTATCCTGCCCAGTACCTGTGTGTGTGTGTGTATCCTGCCCAGTGTGTGTGTGTGTGTATCCTGCCCAGTACCTGTGTGTGTGTATCCTACAAAAAACCTGTGTGTGTGTATCCTGCCCAGTGCCTGTCTGTGTGTGTATCCTGCCCAGTGCTTGTCTGTGTGTGTATCCTGCCCAGTGCTTGTCTGTGTGTTTATCCTGCCCAATGCCTATGTGTGTATCCTGCCCAGTGCCTGTGTGTGTATCCTGCCCAGTGCCTGTGCGTGTATCCTGCCCACTGCCTGTGTGTGTATCCTGCCCAGTGCCTGTGTGTGTATCATGCCCAGTACCTGTGTGTGTTTGCTGCCCAGTACCTGTATCTGTATCCTGCCCAGTACCTGTATCTATATCCTGCCCACTGCCTGTGTGTGTGTGTGTGTGAATCCTGCCTAGTACTTGTGTGTGTATCCTGCCCAGTGCCTGTGTGTGTATCCTGCCCAGTGACTGTGTGTGTGTATCCTGCCCAGTACCTGTGTGTGTATCCTGCCCAGTACCTGTATCTGTATCCTACCCAGTACCTGTGTGTTTGTATCCTGCCCAGTACCTGTATCTGTATGCTGCTCACTGCCTGTGTGTGTGTATATCCTGCCTAGTACCTGTGTGTGTATCCTGCCTAGTACCTGTGTGAGTATCCTGCCCAGTACCTGTTGGTGTGTGTGTATCCTGCCCAGTACCTGTGTGTGTATCCTGCCCAGTACCTGTGTGTGTATCCTACCCAGTACCTGTGTGTGTATCCTACCCAGTACCTGTGTGTGTGTGTATCCTGCCCAGTACCTGTGTGTGTATGTATCCTGCCCAGTACCTGTGTGTGTATACTGCCCAGTACCTGTGTGTGTGTGTGTGTATCCTGCCCAATACCTGTGTGTTTCTATCATGCCCAGTACCTGTGTGTGTGTATCCTGTCCAGTACCTGTGTGGTTGTGTGTGTATCCTGTCCAGTACCTGTGTGTGTGTGTATCCTGCCTAGTATCTGTGTGTTTTTTTTTAATTTAAAATAATGTTAAGCAGATATGAGTCGTGGCTGCTAGGGCAGCAATTAACCACAGTATGCTGTGTAAGCCAGAAAGACACAGGCCTGATAGAAAATGAAATTACATTACACTAGCAAAATGATTTAAAAGTTTTTTTTTAAATTTAAAATAATGTTAAGCAGATATGAGTGGTGGCTGGCTGCTGCTAGGACAGCAATTAACCACAGTATGCTGTGTAAGCCAGAAACACACAGGCCTGATAGAAAATGAAATTAGATTACACTAGCAAAATGATTTAAAAGTTTTTTTTTAAATTTAAAATAATGTTAAGCAGATATGAGTGGTGGCTGCTAGGTAGGGCAGCAATTAACCACAGTATGCTGTGTAAGTCAGAAACACACAGACCTGATAGAAAATGAAATTAGATTACACTAGCAAAATTATTTAAAAGTTTTGTTGGTTAAATTTACACTAATGTTAAGCAGATATCAGTGGTGGCACTAATCACAGTATATGCTGTGAGCCTCACACACAGGCTGAAAGCCAGGTAAATGCAAATGAAATTACAAATAATAATAAAAAAAAACGACTGAAGTTATAGCCCTAAAAAGGGCTTTTTAGGGTGCTGTCCTTACAGCAGAGATTAGATGAGTCCTTCAGGACTGTAGTGGACACTAAATACACTAGCCTAGCTATCTATTTCCCTATAATGTCAGCAGCAGCAACACTAAAGCTCCTCTCACTAAGAAAGCAAGATCGTAATGAATCTAAAATGGCTGCTGCCAAGGAGCTGGGAGGGTCTGTGAGGGAGTGTCTGCTGCTGATTGGCTCAAATGTGTCAGAAGGCTGTGAGATACAGGGACAAAGTTTCCTCAATGATGACACATAGAGGGCGGATCAAACATCGCATATGTTCGCCCGCAGCAGTGAACGCGAACAACCTATGTTCGCAGGGAACTGTACTCCGGCGAACAGTTCGCGGCATCACTACCTATGTGTGTGTATCCTGTCCAGTACCTGTGTGTGTGTGTATCCTGCCCAGTACCGGTGTGTGTGTGTGTGTATCCTGCCCAGTACCGGTATGTGTGTGTGTATCCTGCTCAGTACCTGTGTGTGTGTGTGTGTGTATCCTACCCAGTACCTGTGTGTGTGTATCCTACCCAGTACCTGTGTGTGTGTATCCTGCCCAATACCTGTGTGTGTGTATCCTGCCCAGTACCTGTGTGTGTATCCAGCCCAGTACATGTGTGTATCCTGCCCTGTACCTGTGTGTGTGTCCTGCCCACTGCCTATGTGTGTGTAACCTGCCCAGTACCTGTATCTGTATCCTGCCCAGTGCCTGTGTGTGTGTCCTGCCCAGGACCTTTGTTTGTGTCCTGCCCAGTACCTGTGTGTGTCCTGCCCAGTGCCTGTGTGTGTGTATCCTGCCCAGTACCTGTTTGTGTATCTTGCCTAGTACCTGTGTGTGTATCCTGCCCAGTACATGTGTGTGTATCCTGCCCAGAACCTTTGTGTGTGTATCCTGCCCAGAACCTTTGTGTGTGTATCCTGTCCAGCACCTGTGTGTGTGTATCCTGTCCAGTACCTGTGTGTGTGTATCCTGTCTAGTATCTGTGTGTATGTATCCTGCCCAGTACCTGTGTGTGTATGTATCCTGCCCAGTACCTGTGTGTGTATACTGCCCAGTGCCTGTGGTGTATCCTGCCCAGTACCTGTGTGTGTGTGTGTGTGTGTGTGTATCCTGCCCAATACCTGTGTGTTTCTATCATGCCCAGTACCTGTGTGTGTGTATCCCGTCCAGTACCTGTGTGGTTGTGTGTGTATCCTGTCCAGTACCTGTGTGTGTGTGTATCCTGCCTAGTATCTGTGTGTGTGTGTTTATCCTGCCCAGTACCTGTGTGTGTGTGTGTATCCTGCCCAGTGTGTGTGTGTGTGTGTATCCTGCCCAGTACCTGTGTGTGTGTATCCTACAAAAAACCTGTGTGTGTGTATCCTGCCCAGTGCCTGTCTGTGTGTGTATCCTGCCCAGTGCTTGTCTGTGTGTGTATCCTGCCCAGTGCTTGTCTGTGTGTTTATCCTGCCCAGTGCCTATGTGTGTATCCTGCCCAGTGCCTGTGTGTGTATCCTGCCCAGTGCCTGTGCGTGTATCCTGCCCACTGCCTGTGTGTGTATCCTGCCCAGTGCCTGTGTGTGTATCATGCCCAGTACCTGTGTGTGTTTGCTGCCCAGTACCTGTATCTGTATCCTGCCCAGTACCTGTATCTATATCCTGCCCACTGCCTGTGTGTGTGTGTGTGTGAATCCTGCCTAGTACTTGTGTGTGTATCCTGCCCAGTGCCTGTGTGTGTATCCTGCCCAGTGACTGTGTGTGTGTATCCTGCCCAGTACCTGTGTGTGTATCCTGCCCAGTACCTGTATCTGTATCCTACCCAGTACCTGTGTGTTTGTATCCTGCCCAGTACCTGTATCTGTATGCTGCTCACTGCCTGTGTGTGTGTATATCCTGCCTAGTACCTGTGTGTGTATCCTGCCTAGTACCTGTGTGAGTATCCTGCCCAGTACCTGTTGGTGTGTGTGTATCCTGCCCAGTACCTGTGTGTGTATCCTGCCCAGTACCTGTGTGTGTATCCTACCCAGTACCTGGGTGTGTATCCTACCCAGTACCTGTGTGTGTGTGTATCCTGCCCAGTACCTGTGTGTGTATGTATCTTGCCTAGTACCTGTGTGTGTATCCTGCCCAGTACATGTGTGTGTATCCTGCCCAGAACCTTTGTGTGTGTATCCTGCCCAGAACCTTTGTGTGTGTATCCAGTCCAGCACCTGTGTGTGTGTATCCTGTCCAGTACCTGTGTGTGTGTATCCTGTCTAGTACCTGTGTGTATGTATCCTGCCCAGTACCTGTGTGTGTATGTATCCTGCCCAGTACCTGTGTGTGTATACTGCCCAGTGCCTGTGGTGTATCCTGCCCAGTACCTGTGTGTGTGTGTGTGTGTGTGTGTGTATCCTGCCCAATACCTGTGTGTTTCTATCATGCCCAGTACCTGTGTGTGTGTATCCCGTCCAGTACCTGTGTGGTTGTGTGTGTATCCTGTCCAGTACCTGTGTGTGTGTGTATCCTGCCTAGTATCTGTGTGTGTGTTTATCCTGCCCAGTACCTGTGTGTGTGTGTGTATCCTGCCCAGTGTGTGTGTGTGTGTGTATCCTGCCCAGTACCTGTGTGTGTGTATCCTACAAAAAACCTGTGTGTGTGTATCCTGCCCAGTGCCTGTCTGTGTGTGTATCCTGCCCAGTGCTTGTCTGTGTGTGTATCCTGCCCAGTGCTTGTCTGTGTGTTTATCCTGCCCAGTGCCTATGTGTGTATCCTGCCCAGTGCCTGTGTGTGTATCCTGCCCAGTGCCTGTGCGTGTATCCTGCCCACTGCCTGTGTGTGTATCCTGCCCAGTGCCTGTGTGTGTATCATGCCCAGTACCTGTGTGTGTTTGCTGCCCAGTACCTGTATCTGTATCCTGCCCAGTACCTGTATCTATATCCTGCCCACTGCCTGTGTGTGTGTGTGTGTGAATCCTGCCTAGTACTTGTGTGTGTATCCTGCCAGTGCCTGTGTGTGTATCCTGCCCAGTGACTGTGTGTGTGTATCCTGCCCAGTACCTGTGTGTGTATCCTGCCCAGTACCTGTATCTGTATCCTACCCAGTACCTGTGTGTTTGTATCCTGCCCAGTACCTGTATCTGTATGCTGCTCACTGCCTGTGTGTGTGTATATCCTGCCTAGTACCTGTGTGTGTATCCTGCCTAGTACCTGTGTGAGTATCCTGCCCAGTACCTGTTGGTGTGTGTGTATCCTGCCCAGTACCTGTGTGTGTATCCTGCCCAGTACCTGTGTGTGTATCCTACCCAGTACCTGTGTGTGTATCCTACCCAGTACCTGTGTGTGTGTGTATCCTGCCCAGTACCTGTGTGTGTATGTATCCTGCCCAGTACCTGTGTGTGTATACTGCCCAGTACCTGTGTGTGTGTGTGTGTGTATCCTGCCCAATACCTGTGTGTTTCTATCATGCCCAGTACCTGTGTGTGTGTATCCTGTCCAGTACCTGTGTGGTTGTGTGTGTATCCTGTCCAGTACCTGTGTGTGTGTGTATCCTGCCTAGTATCTGTGTGTGTGTTTATCCTGCCCAGTACCTGTGTGTGTGTGTGTGTGTGTATCCTGCCCAGTACCTGTGTGTGTGTATCCTACAAAAAACCTGTGTGTGTGTATCCTGCCCAGTGCCTGTCTGTGTGTGTATCCTGCCCAGTGCTTGTCTGTGTGTGTATCCTGCCCAGTGCTTGTCTGTGTGTGTATCCTGCCCAGTGCTTGTCTGTGTGTGTATCCTGCCCAGTGCCTGTGTGTGTATCCTGCCCAGTGCCTGTGCGTGTATCCTGCCCACTGCCTGTGTGTGTGTATCCTGCCCAGTGCCTGTGTGTGTATCATGCCCAGTACCTGTGTGTGTTTCCTGCCCAGTACCTGTATCTGTATCCTGCCCAGTACCTGTATCTATATCCTGCCCACTGCCTGTGTGTGTGTGTGTGTGAATCCTGCCTAGTACCTGTGTGTGTATCCTGCCCAGTGCCTGTGTGTGTTTATCCTGCCCAGTGCCTGTGTGTGTATCCTGCCCAGTGCCTGTGTGTGTGTATCCTGCCCAGTACCTGTGTGTGTATCCTGCCCAGTACCTGTATCTGTATCCTACCCAGTACCTGTGTGTGTGTATCCTGCCCAGTACCTGTATCTGTATGCTGCTCACTGCCTGTGTGTGTGTATATCCTGCCTAGTACCTGTGTGTGTATCCTGCCTAGTACCTGTGTGAGTATCCTGCCAAGTACCTGTTGGTGTGTGTGTATCCTGCCCAGTACCTGTGTGTGTATCCTACCCAGTACCTGTGTGTGTATCCTACCCAGTACCTGTGTGTGTGTATCCTGCCCAGTACCTGTGTGTGTATCCTGCCCAGTACCTGTGTGTGTGTATCCTGCCCAGTACCTGTGTGTGTGTCCTGCCCACTGCCTATGTGTGTGTAACCTGCCCAGTACCTGTATCTGTATCCTGCACAGTACATGTGTGTGTGTCCTGCCCAGTACCTGTGTGTGTCCTGCCCAGTGCCTGTGTGTGTGTATCCTGTCCAGTACCTGTTTGTGTATCCTGCCTAGTACCTGTGTGTGTATCCTGCCCAGTACCTGTGTGTGTGTATCCTGCCCAATACTTGTGTGTGTGTGTGCGTGTATTCTGTCCAGTACCTGTGTGTGTGTATCCTGCCCAGTACCTGTGTGTGTATCCTGCCCAGTACCTGTGTGTGTGTGTGTGTATCCTGCCCAATACTTGTGTGTGTGTGTGTGTGTGTATCCTGCCCAGTGTGTGTGTATTCTGCCCAGTGTGTGTGTATCCTGCCCAGTACCTGTGTGTGTGTATCCTGCCCAGTACCTGTGTGTGTGTACCCTGCCCGCCCAGTACCTGTGTGTGTGTATCCTGCCCAGTACCTGTGTGTGTGTATCCTGCCCAGTACCTATGTGTGTGTGTATCCTGCCCAGTACCTGTGTGTGTGTATCCTGCCCAGTGCCTGTGTGTGTGTGTATCCTGCCCAGTGCCTGTGTGTGTGTATCCTGCCCAGTGCCTGTCTGTGTGTGTATCCTGCCCAGTGCCTGTCTGTGTGTGTATCCTGCCCAGTGCCTATGTGTGTATCCTGCCCAGTGCCTGTGTGTGTATCCTGCACAGTACCTGTGTGTGTGTGTGTGTATCCTGCCCTTTACCTGTGTGTGTGTATCCTGCCCAGTACCTGTGTGTGTGTATCCTGCCCAGTGCCTGTGTGTGTGTGTATCCTGCCCAGTGTCTGTCTGTGTATCCTGCCCAGTGCCTGTGTGTGTATCCTGCCCAGTGCCTGTGTGTGTATCCTGCCCAGTGCCTGTGTGTGTATCCTGCCCACTGCCTGTGTGTGTATCCTGCCCACTGCCTGTGTGTGTGTGTGTATATCCTGCCTAGTACCTGTGTGTGTACCCTGCCTAGTACCTGTGTGTGTATCCTGCCCAGTACCTGTGTGTGTGTATCCTGCCCAGTGCCTGTGTATGTATCCTGCCCAGTGCCTGTGTGTGTGTGAATCCTGCCCAGTGCCTTTGTGGGTATCCTGCCCAGTGCCTGTGTGTATATCCTGTCCAGTACCTGTGTGGGTAACCTGCCCAGTATCTGTATCTGTATCCTACCCAGTACCTGTGTGTGTGTGTGTATCCTGCCCAGTACCTGTATTTGTATCCTGCTCACTGCCTGTGTGTGTGTGTATATCCTGCCTAGTACCTGTGTGTGTATCCTGCCTAGTACATGTGTGTGTATCCTGCCCAGTACCTGTGTGTGTGTATCCTGCCCAGTGCCTGTGTATGTATCCTGCCCAGTGTTTGTGTGTGTGTATATCCTGCAAAGTACCTGTGTGTGTATCCTGCCCAGTACCTGTGTGTGTGTATCCTGCCCAGTACCTGTGTGTGTATCCTGCTCAGTACATGTGTGTTTCTATCATGCCCAGTACCTGTGCGTGTGTGTATCCTGCCTAGTACCTGTGTGTGTATCATGCCCAGTACCTGTGTGTGTGTATCCTGCCCAGTGCCTGTGTATGTATCCTGCCCAGTACCTGTGTGTGTATCCTGCCCAGTACCTGTGTGTGTATCCTGCCCAGTGTCTGTGTGTGTGTGTGTGTGTGTGTATCCTGCCCAGTGCCTGTCTGTGTGTGCATCCTGCCCAGGGCCTGTGTGTGTGTATCCTGCTCAGTGCCTGTCTGTTTATCCTGCCCACTGCCTGTGTGTGTATCCTGCCCAGTACATGTGTGTGTGTGTATCCTGCCCAGTGCCTGTGTATGTATCCTACCCAGTGCTTGTGTGTGTGTGTATCCTGCAAAGTACCTGTGTGTGTATCCTGCAAAGTACCTGTGTGTGTGTATCCTGCCCAGTACCTGTGTGTGTGTATCCTGCCCAGTACCTGTGTGTGTGTATCCTGCTCAGTACCTGTGTGTTTCTATCATGCCCAGTACCTGTGTGTGTGTGTATTCTGCCTAGTACCTGTGTGTGTATCCTGTCTAGTACCTGTGTGTGTATCCTGCCCAGTACCTGTGTGTGTGTATCCTGCCCAGTGCCTGTGTATGTATCCTGTCCAGTGCTTGTGTGTGTGTGTGTGTGTGTATCCTGCCTAGTACCTGTGTGTGTATCCTGCCTAGTACCTGTGTGTGTATCCTGCCTAGTACCTGTGTGTGTATCCTGCCCAGTACCTGTGTGTGTATCCTGCCCAGTTCCTGTGTATGTATCCTGCCCAGTACCTGTGTGTGTATCCTGCCCAGTACCTGTGTGTGTGTATCCTGCCCAGTACCTGTATCTGTATGCTGCTCACTGCCTGTGTGTGTGTATATCCTGCCTAGTACCTGTGTGTGTATCCTGCCTAGTACCTGTGTGAGTATCCTGCCAAGTACCTGTTGGTGTGTGTGTATCCTGCCCAGTACCTGTGTGTGTATCCTGCCCAGTGCCTGTGTGTGTATCCTGCCCACTGCCTGTGTGTGTATCCTGCCCACTGCCTGTGTGTGTGTGTGTATATCCTGCCTAGTACCTGTGTGTGTACCCTGCCTAGTACCTGTGTGTGTATCCTGCCCAGTACCTGTGTGTGTGTATCCTGCCCAGTGCCTGTGTATGTATCCTGCCCAGTGCCTGTGTGTGTGTGTGAATCCTGCCCTGTGCCTTTGTGGGTATCCTGCCCAGTGCCTGTGTGTGTATCCTGCCCAGTGCCTGTGTGTGTATCCTGCCCACTGCCTGTGTGTGTATCCTGCCCACTGCCTGTGTGTGTGTGTGTGTGTGTATATCCTGCCTAGTACCTGTGTGTGTACCCTGCCTAGTACCTGTGTGTGTATCCTGCCCAGTACCTGTGTGTGTGTATCCTGCCCAGTGCCTGTGTATGTATCCTGCCCAGTGCCTGTGTGTGTGTGAATCCTGCCCAGTGCCTTTGTGGGTATCCTGCCCAGTGCCTGTGTGTATATCCTGTCCAGTACCTGTGTGGGTAACCTGCCCAGTATCTGTATCTGTATCCTACCCAGTACCTGTGTGTGTGTGTGTATCCTGCCCAGTACCTGTATTTGTATCCTGCTCACTGCCTGTGTGTGTGTGTATATCCTGCCTAGTACCTGTGTGTGTATCCTGCCTAGTACATGTGTGTGTATCCTGCCCAGTACCTGTGTGTGTGTATCCTGCCCAGTGCCTGTGTATGTATCCTGCCCAGTGTTTGTGTGTGTGTATATCCTGCAAAGTACCTGTGTGTGTATCCTGCCCAGTACCTGTGTGTGTGTATCCTGCCCAGTACCTGTGTGTGTATCCTGCTCAGTACATGTGTGTTTCTATCCTGCCTAGTACCTGTGTGTGTATCCTGCCCAGTACCTGTGTGTGTGTATTCTGCCCAGTGCCTGTGTATGTATCCTGCCCAGTACCTGTGTGTGTATCCTGCCCAGTACCTGTGTGTGTATCCTGCCCAGTGTCTGTGTGTGTGTGTGTGTGTGTGTGTATCCTGCCCAGTGCCTGTCTGTGTGTGCATCCTGCCCAGGGCCTGTGTGTGTGTATCCTGCTCAGTGCCTGTCTGTTTATCCTGCCCACTGCCTGTGTGTGTATCCTGCCCAGTACATGTGTGTGTGTGTGTATCCTGCCCAGTGCCTGTGTATGTATCCTACCCAGTGCTTGTGTGTGTGTGTATCCTGCAAAGTACCTGTGTGTGTATCCTGCAAAGTACCTGTGTGTGTGTGTATCCTGCCCAGTACCTGTGTGTGTGTATCCTGCCCAGTACCTGTGTGTGTGTATCCTGCCCAGTACCTGTGTGTGTGTGTATCCTGCTCAGTACCTGTGTGTTTCTATCATGCCCAGTACCTGTGTGTGTGTGTATTCTGCCTAGTACCTGTGTGTGTATCCTGTCTAGTACCTGTGTGTGTATCCTGCCCAGTACCTGTGTGTGTGTATCCTGCCCAGTGCCTGTGTATGTATCCTGTCCAGTGCTTGTGTGTGTGTGTGTGTGTATCCTGCCTAGTACCTGTGTGTGTATCCTGCCTAGTACCTGTGTGTGTATCCTGCCCAGTACCTGTGTGTGTATCCTGCCCAGTTCCTGTGTATGTATCCTGCCCAGTACCTGTGTGTGTATCCTGCCCAGTACCTGTGTGTGTGTATCCTGCCCAGTGCCTGTGTATGTATCCTGCTCAGTACCTGTGTGTGTATCCTGCCCAGTACCTGTGTGTGTATCCTGCCCAGTGAGTGTGTGTGTGTATCCTGCCCAGTGCCTGTCTGTGTGTGTATCTTGCCCAGTGCCTGTGTGTGTGTATCCTGCTCAGTGCCTGTCTGTGTATCCTGCCCACTGCCTGTGTGTGTATCCTGCCCAGTACCTGTGTGCGTGTATCCTGCCCAGTGCCTGTGTATGTATCCTGCCCAGTGCTTGTGTGTGTGTATATCCTGCAAAGTACCTGTGTGTGTATCCTGCCCAGTACCTGTGTGTGTGTATCCTGCCCAGTACCTGTGTGTGTATCCTGCTCAGTACCTGTGTGTTTCTATCATGCCCAGTACCTGTGCGTGTGTGTATCCTGCCTAGTAGCTGTGTGTGTATCCTGCCCAGTACCTGTGTGTGTGTATCCTGCCCAGTGCCTGTGTATGTATCCTGCCCAGTACCTGTGTGTGTATCCTGCCCTGTACCTGTGTGTGTATCCTGCCCAGTGTCTGTGTGTGTGTGTATCCTGCCCAGTGCCTGTCTGTGTGTGCATCCTGCCCAGGGCCTGTGTGTGTGTATCCTGCTCAGTGCCTGTCTGTTTATCCTGCCCACTGCCTGTGTGTGTATCCTGCCCAGTACATGTGTGTGTGTATCATGCCCAGTGCCTGTGTATGTATCCTACCCAGTGCTTGTGTGTGTGTGTATCCTGTAAAGTACCTGTGTGTGTATCCTGCCCAGTACCTGTGTGTGTGTATCCTGCCCAGTACCTGTGTGTGTGTATCCTGCTCAGTACCTGTGTGTTTCTATCATGCCCAGTACCTGTGTGTGTTTGTATTCTGCCTAGTACCTGTGTGTGTATCCTGCCTAGTACCTGTGTGTGTATCCTGCCCAGTACCTGTGTGTGTGTATCCTGCCCAGTGCCTGTGTATGTATCCTGTCCAGTGCTTGTGTGTGTGTGTGTATCCTGCCTAGTACCCGTGTGTGTATCCTGCCTAGTACCTGTGTGTGTATCCTACCCAGTACCTGTGTGTGTGTATCCTGCCCAGTGCCTGTGTATGTATCCTGCCCAGTACCTGTGTGTGTATCCTGCCCAGTACCTGTGTGTGTGTATCCTGCCCAGTGCCTGTGTATGTATCCTGCTCAGTACCTGTGTGTGTATCCTGCCCAGTACCTGTGTGTGTATCCTGCCCAGTGAGTGTGTGTGTGTATCCTGCCCAGTGCCTGTCTGTGTGTGTATCTTGCCCAGTGCCTGTGTGTGTGTATCCTGCTCAGTGCCTGTCTGTGTATCCTGCCCACTGCCTGTGTGTGTATCCTGCCCAGTACCTGTGTGTGTGTATCCTGCCCAGTACCTGTGTGTGTGTATCCTGCCCAGTGCCTGTGTATGTATCCTGCCCAGTACCTGTGTGTGTATCCTGCCCAGTGTCTGTGTGTGTGTGTATCCTGCCCAGTGCCTGTCTGTGTGTGTATCCTGCCCAGTGCCTGTGTGTGTGTATCCTTCTCAGTGCCTGTCTGTGTATCCTGCCCACTGCCTGTGTGTGTATCCTGCCAAGCGCCTGTGTGTGTATCATGCCCAGCGCCTGTGTGTGTATCCTGCCCAGTACCTGTGTGTGTATCCTGCCCAGTACCTGTATCTGTATCATGCCCAGTACCTGTATTTGTATCCTGCCCACTGCCTGTGTGTGTGTATCTTGCCCAGTGCCTGTATGTGTTTGTGTGTGTGTGTATCCTGCCCAGTGCCTGTGTACCCGTGTGTGTCCTGCCCAGTACCTGTGTGTGTCCTGCCCACTGCCTGTGTGGGTAACCTAACCAGTACCTGTATCTGTATCCTGCCCAGTACCTGTATCTGTATCCTGCCCACTGCCTGTGTGTGTGTGTGTGAATCCTTCCTAGTACCTGTGTGTGTATCCTGCCCAGTGCCTGTGTGTGTGTATTCTGCCCAGTACCTGTGTGGGTAACCTGCCCAGTACCTGTATCTGTATCCTACCCAGTACCTGTGTGTGTGTGTGTATCCTGCCCAGTACCTGTATCTGTATCCTGCCTAGTACCTGTGTGTGTATCCTGCCTAGTACCTGTGTGTGTATCCTGCCCAGTAACTGTGTGTGTATGCTGTCCAGTAACTGTAACTGTATCCTGCCCAGTACCTGTGTGTGTCCTGCCCAGTGCTTGTTTGTGTTGATCCTGCCCAGTACCTGTGTGGGTAACCTAACCAGTACCTGTATCTGTATCCTGCCCAGTGCCTGTGTGTGTGTGAAACCTGCCTAGTACTTGTGTGTGTATCCTGCCCAGTGCCTGTGTGTGTATCCTGCCCAGTGCCTGTGTGTTTGTATCTTGCCCAGTACCTGTGTGGGTAACCTGCCCAGTACCTGTATCTGTATCCTACCCAGTACCTGTGTGTGTGTATCATGCCCAGTACCTGTATCTGTATCCTGCTCACTGCCTGTGTGTGTGTGTGTATCCTGCCTGGTACCTGTGTGTGTATCCTGCCTCGTACCTGTGTGTGTATCCTGCCCAGTGCCTGTGTGTGTGTCCTACCCACTACCTGTTTGGGTGTACAGGGCCGGACTGGGAATGAAAAGCAGCCCTGGAAATTTTTTAGACCAGCCCTAAATTTTGCCGCGGCGTGCCCATAAAGGTAAACATTTTCTCATCAATGTAAATTGCAAAAGAAAACATTTTTTTTTTTTTACCTGGAAGCAGCATAATAGTAATAGGTCAATTGGATGATAACATTTACAGATCTGATCATATGATCTGGAATTCTGGAAAATCATTTTTTTCTTTTAGTTTTATTCAGAATCACACATGACAGTAAGTATGTGTCAGACACTATCTCTGTCAGCATGCTACAAACAACAATTGAGTAATAATTGAGTGGCGAGCGAGCTGGTGGTGGTACAGGGAACGGTCATGGTCAGTACTACTGTCTTCTACTGGACTTCACACAGACAGTCACTAACTTGTTTTTCACATAATCACATTCTCATTCACTGTTCACAATAATAATTAATACAAAAAATTATACTACATACATGATCGTGAATTTGTGTGATTAATCTTGATCTGATCTTCTTGAACCGAATATGCCTGCTGCCTCACTGCCTGCCTGCCTCTGCTTTTTTGATCCTGCCCAAGTTGCCGCGGCCACCGGACTCCCGCCATCTCTTCAGTCCCTGCTGCTCCCACACGTGACCCCACGTGGACTGGCCTGCTACAACTTACAGTACTCACTGACGCAGCCGCTCCCAGGCTGAGGCTTCCTCCAGTATCTATGGATATGTCACATGGTGAGAACGAGTCAGTCAACTCACTCAGTGTACTGTCGTGACGTCACGTAAGCCGCCAGTCCGCCCCACCTGACCCGACCCGCATATGATTCCTCCTGACTCTGAGTCCTCCCTGGCCCAGTGTGGCCCTGGCCCTCGGACACTGCTGCTGTGACAGACTGAGCCTGTGACTGTCTGTGTGAGTGACAGAAGACACAGACTCAGTCACTGTCTGAGACTCTGAGTGAATGATTCACTCTATAATTTGGCTTATTGCCTGCCTGGCTAAGTGAGTTACTAGCGGTGTTGCGGTAAGGTCTTAGGAGTTAGCAGTAATTTTGCGGAGGCAGCAGAGCAGAGAGAGGGTTAAGTAAGTTAAGTCTTACGGTTTGGTTTGGTTATAACTTATAAGTTTAACTTTTACTTTTAGACTAGACACAGAAGTGCTGCAGTCTTAGTGGGGACTAAGTCAGTGTAACAGGGACTGATTAGTGATTACCGCTGGCCGCAATATTGCAACAAGAGAGCAAAGCCAAAAATATAATTTATACAGCCAGCCCAGCTGAGCTGCCGGCCGGCGGCTCACCAGGATTTTTCCCGGTATCCCGGCTGCCCAATCTGGCCCTGTGTGAGTATCCTGCCCAGTGCCTGTGTGTGTATCCTGTCCAGTGCCTGTGTGTGTATTCTGCCAAGTGCCTGTGTGTGTATCCTGCCCAGTGTCTGTGTGTGTATCCCGCCCAGTACCTGTGTGTGTGTCCTGCCCAGTACCTGTGTGTGTATCCTGCCCAGTACCTGTGTGTGTGTATCCTGCCCAGTACCTGTGTGTGTGTATCCTGCCCAGTACCTGTGTGTATGTATCCTGCCCAGTACCTGTATGTGTGTATACTGCCCAGTACCTGTGTGTATCCTGTCCAGTACCTGTGTGTGTGTGTGTGTACCCTGCCCAGTACCTGTGTGTGTGTGCCCTGCCCAGTACCTGTAACTGTATCCTGCCAAGTACCTGTATCTGTATCCTGCCCAGTGCCTGTGTGTGTGTATCCTGCCCAGTACCTGTGTGGGTAACCTGCCCAGTACCTGTATCTGTATCCTACCCAGTACCTGTGTGTGTGTATCCTGCCCAGTACCTGTATCTGTATCCTGCCCACTGCCTGTGTGTGTGTGTGTGTATCCTGCCTATTACCTGTGTGTGTATCCTGCATAGTACCTGTGTGTGTATCCTGTCCAGTGCCTGTGTGTGTGTGTCCTACCCAGTCCAACTGCAGAATGAAGGTTCCTTTAAATAACGTCTTCCAAGATGGCGTCCCTTGAATTCTGATTGGCTGATAGAATTCTATCAGCCAATCGGAATTAAGGTAGAAAAAATCCTATTGGCTGATGCAATCAGCCAATAGGATTGAAGTTCAATCCTATTGGCTGATCCAATCAGCCAATAGGATTGAGCTCACATTCTACTGGCTGATTGGATCAGCCAATAAAATGCAAGCTCAATCCTATTGGCTGATTGCATCAGCCAATAGGATTTTTCCTACCTTAATTCCGATTGACTGATAGAATTCTATCAGCCAATCGGAATTCAAGGGACGCCATCTTGGAGGACGTCATTTAAAGGAACCTTCATTCTTCAGTTGGACTTCGTTGGAAGAGGATGCTCTGCGTCGGATGTCTTGAAGATGGAGCCGCTCCACTCCTGATGGATGAACATAGAAGATGCCGCCTGGATGAAGACTTCTGCCCATCTGGAGGACTTCTTCTAGCCGGCTTCGATGAAGACTTCTGCCCGTGTGGAGGACCACTTCGTCCGGCTTCGTTGAGGACTTTGGCCCGGCTGGGTGAAGAGTCAGACTTCTCAAGGTAGGGTGATCTTCAAGGGGTTAGTGTTAGGTTTTATTAAGGGGGGATTGGGTGGGTTTTAGAGTAGGGTTGGGTGTGTGGGTGGTGGGTTTTAATGTTGTATTGTTTTTTACAGGTAATAGAGCTGATTAGTTTGGGGCAATGCCCCGCAAAAGGCCCTTTTAAGGGCTATTTGTAATTTAGTATAGGGTAGGGATTTTTATTATTTTGGGGGGCTTTTTTATTTTATTAGGGGGATTAGATTAGGTGTAATTAGTTTAAAAAACTTGTAATTATATTATTATTTTCTGTAATTTGGTGGGGGGTTTTCGTACTTTAGATAATTTTTTTCAATTGTATTTAATTGTAGTTAGTTTAGGTAATTAATTTAATTATAGTGTAGTGTTAGGTGTAATTGTAACTTAGGTTAGGATTTATTTTACAGGTAAATTTGTCTTTATTTTAGCTAGGTAGCTATTAAATAGTTAATAACTATTTAATAACTATTGTACCTAGTTAAAATAAATACAAAGTTGCCTGTAAAATAAAAATAAATCCTAAGATAGCTACAATGTAACTATTAGTTATATTGTAGCTAGCTTAGGGTTTATTTTACAGGTAAGTATTTAGTTTAAAATAGGAATAATTTAGTAAATGATAGTAATTTTATTTAGATTTATTTAAATTATATTTAAGTTATGGGGTGTTAGGGTTAGACTTAGATTTAGGGCTTCATACATTTAATATAGTTGCGGCGACGTTGGGGGAGGCAGATTAGGGGTTAATAAATGTAGGTAGGTGTCGGCGATGTTAGGGACGGCAGATTAGGGGTTAACAAAATTAAACTAGTGTTTGCGATGTGGGAGTGAGGCGGTTTAGGGGTTAATATATATTTTATAGTGGCGGCGATGTCCGGGTCGGCAGATTAAGGGTTAAAAATATTTTTTTTAGTGTTTACGATGTGGGGGGCTCGGTTTAGGGGTTAATAGGTAGTTTATGGGTGTTAGTGTACATTTTAGCACTTTAGTTAAGAGTTTTATGTTACGGCGTTAGCCCATAAAACTCTTAACTACTGACTTTTAAATGCGGTAACAGTCTTGACACGAGAGGCTGTACCGCTCACTTTTTTGCAGACTCGTAATACCGGCGTTATGCAAGTCCCATTGAAAATATAGGATACGCAATTTACGTAAGTGGATTTGCGGTATTAACGAGTCTGGACAAAAAAGTGAGCGGTACACCTGTCATTTCAAGACTCGTAATACCAGCGGGCGTTAAAAAGCAGCGTTAGAATCCCTTAACGCTGCTTTTTAACCCTAACGCACAACTCGTAATCTAGCCTTAAACTTGTTAATTAAAGGGACGGTAAAGTCAAAATTAGATTTTCATGACTCCATTTTAAACAGCTTTCCAATTTTACTTCTATTTTCACATTTGTGTTGAATAGATAGGCTGATAGAAGCTTAGGAGAGTGCACGTGTCTTTAGTTTTGTATGGTAGCAGTATTTGCAACAATGCATAACATTCTTATAAACATTGTTGCAAACACTGCTGAAAAATAGCTAAAGACATGTGCATACTTCTGAGCTTACCTAGGATTACTCTTTAACAAAAGGATCCCAAAAGAGCTAAGCAAAATTGAAAATAGGAATAAACTGAAAAGCTGTTTAAAATACCATGCTCTATCCAATGAATTCATTTACTGTTCCTTTAAAGTATGCAGGAAAAAAACAGTATTCAACATACCCCGTGACCATTATATTTAATGTACAATGTAATTTAAAACTACCTGAAAGTACACAGGTTTGTTTCTTCTGTATTCTCACAGTATTTGGCCTTGATTTAAGATGTCTCGTCAGTACGGCGAGGTCCCTCGAATAATTTTAGAAAATCAAATGTTAGCCTGAGAGCTGCTTATCTAGGTATGTAGGGCTCTTGATGTGAAGGAGAGACACCTGGATTGCAATATAATGTTAAAAAACAAAACAATGTGATTTCTCTCCATGCCGGAGAGTGTTTGATCATCAGGCCCTTTGTGAAATTTTTTAAATGGAGAATTCCTTGGGCAAGTCTGAAGTTTCCCCACAGGCCTCATTATGTTCTCAAAGCATTTTATGCCGACAGGTTTTCCTATTTTACTTTGCAAAATGTAAGCTGATATGTTTGTCTCAAAATACACAGTGACCTTATTGCATTATTACATTCATTCCCCCTGTGATATTCTGCATCCCAGAGATATTCATTACTTTCCTGGTCCAGTACCCCTTTTTTTAAGAATTGAGTGAGGTTTGTCAATGCAAGGGTCGGCGTGAATATTTTATTCCATGCTAGTGAGCTTTAAATAACTGGGCCCCACATTTCTATATAGACTCTTTACATTATAATGCAGACTATGCAAAATGCAAAGTTTAATGTTTACTAAACATATATAAGGGACTTTGTAATTCTGTTTACGCTTGCTATTACCTCTAGTAGACCCAGCAAGATTTAATGACTTTAAACACAAAAGTAGGGCTCTGAAACTGTGACTCTTTACTAGATAAAAATAAATCTATACATCCTCAAGATCACTTCTTAAAATAATCTCTTATTTTAAATAAGGTGTAATATGACCCACTTATTTAAAATCTGTTGTAGACTGACTCTCTAGATCAGACATCATCAAAGCCCTCTAGAGGTTCTGGAACTACATTTGCCATGATGCTCAGCCTGCATATCAGTTGGCTGAGCATCATGGGAAATGTAGTTCCAAAACCTCTGGAGGGCCAATTTTGAGGATGTATGCTCTAGATGATATATAGCTAATGAATAAATTGTCAATACTTAATCTACTAGACACATAGCAATAGAATTGATTGGTCACATAAACTACACCATCCCCTCAACCAAAAATAAACCAATGCACATTTGAGACATCACAGTATCTCAACTAGAGTCTCTTTAATTCAAATGAATGACCCTCTAGATATTATATGGTTAATGTAAACATGTCAATTACTTATATTGCCATATTTGCTTTAAAGTTCTAAATGAATTGTTTTTTAAAGTATATCTAAATATTGTATTTGTTTTAATATATATTACATGGCACATTTTATGTGACTGAGGATGACCATGAGATATGATAATGTTTTATGTATCTGTATTATTTTACCATGAATACCATGAATCAGTCTTATTTTACTCACTACTCATGGTGAGAAAAAAAGATATAACTAAAAACATAGCAGTCTTCTAATTCTATGATATTCCATAAGTGTCAGTCAGTCTAGGTACAAAAAAGGGAGGGATTGTTCTATATGTGAAATTATATAAGAGCGTGTGATACATACAAACAAGTTGTGGCAATCAATCAACATATTATTATAGTTACCTGCCCATTTGTATTGTTACACTGGGCTTGTATGTACAAAATATGTTTTATTTCTTAGAATGTTGTTTATTTAAGAAAAAAAAAACTACTATGCAGATATGTTAAAGAAACAGTTTAATTGCTGTTTAATGTTTTATTTGGCAACACAGCCAAAAATATAAATCAAATAGAGAAGTTTAAATATATACAAATACATGTTTAATATGATTATAGTATCTTTCTTTTCACATAAATATTCTTATAATACTACCA
This sequence comes from Bombina bombina, assembly GCF_027579735.1. Taxonomy (NCBI): domain Eukaryota; kingdom Metazoa; phylum Chordata; class Amphibia; order Anura; family Bombinatoridae; genus Bombina; species Bombina bombina. The sequence continues at coordinate 533,624,917 of NC_069499.1, forward strand.
AGTGACTTCATCTAGAGTGCACCACGCTTTTGATAATGGATCTAATTTGCGTTTTTCCTAAATTGAACAATAAGGGTTTTAGAGCTACAAGGCAGGGAATAACTGATTTATTTACATAGTTCTGGTCATGTAGATTTGCACAATATTCTAGCCCTTGCCAGTAATATTTAAAGAGGCATCAGCACTGTTGTATTCTGCTGATACCTCTTAGAACAGCAAAGAAATGTAACATTAACGTTGAAGTTGTTTTGCAAATTTTACAGAGTTATATTTCTCTATAGAAACCCTTCTAACATAATCTATTCTCATTTGCCTCCCTCTTTGTATAAGTAGTATGTTATTATAAATAGACATGTGCGATTCGATTCGGTACGAATCGAAATTTGTACGAATTTGTCAAATTCGGAGATTCGGATCGATTCGAATTTCCGAATTGTGGTAGTGCCGAATCTACCAAATAAATCTGAATCGATTCGAATTTATTTGGTAGATTCGGATGGATTTGGATGGCCGTGTATTACACTAGTATTGTACAGTATACTAGTGTAATACACAGCACATCCCAGTTAACACTTACCGAAATTCCGAATCGATTCGAACCGAATCGAACCAAATTTTTCACGAATCAGAAAGAATCTGAATGAATCCAAAACGAATTAATTTGATTTCTTCCGAATTCGAATCGATCCAAACCGAAATTCGAATCGATCCAAACCGAAATTCGAATCGATCCGAACCGAAATTCGAATCGATCCGAACCGAATTTTTCGAAGCTGCACATGTCTAATTATAAATTATACTAATTACAGTAAGGTAACAGGCACAATGTTGAGACTTCTATTTCTATTTCATGCTGTATTACTCACACAGCCTTTTGGTATTTTTGTATGGCAGAAACATAGGGTTAAAGTTAGTTGGTGCAAAGAGCATTAAAGCAAACTTCCCTTTTGAAGATAGCTGCAACCATCCTCAGCTTCTCCTTTAGCTGTAGAAGACATATTGTGTAGATCAGTGATGTGCGGTGACTTCAGAGGCTGGTGAGGCAGTGGCTAGCAATCGGATACGCCTTCATTCTTTAGATATCCTTTGTTGAAGAAATAGCAATGCACATGGGCGAGCAATGCACATCGAAGCTGCACATGTCTAATTATAAATTATACTAATTACAGTAAGGTAACAGGCACAATGTTGAGACTTCTATTTCTATTTCATGCTGTATTACCCACACAGCCTTTTGGTATTTTTGTATGGCAGAAACATAGGGTTAAAGTTAGTTGGTGCAAAGAGCATTAAAGCAAACTTCCCTTTTGAAGATAGCTGCAACCATCCTCAGCTTCTCCTTTAGCTGTAGAAGACATATTGTGTAGAATAGATATGGTGGTGCTTACATCTTACAGGGAATATCTTGCAGCCTCCAAGATATCCACCTCGCAAATGGTCTCAAAAGTAAAAGCCAATAGATGTTGCAGAACATACAAAAGATGGTGGCTACTTAAAAGAATATAATCACAGACAATGCTGTAATAAATGCACTTAATTAGCACTTCTGTTACCCTCTTAAATTAGAAACATCATCCTCGAAAGGCAAACAAAGAGTGGGGTTTAACAAATTAAAACTTAACTTTTATAAAAGCCAATAGATGTTGCAGAACATACAAAAGATGGTGGCTACTTAAAAGAATATAATCACAGACAATGCTGTAATAAATGCACTTAATTAGCACTTCTGTTACCCTCTTAAATTAGAAACATCATCCTCGAAAGGCAAACAAAGAGTGGGGTTTAACAAATTAAAACTTAACTTTTATTGTCTATTTTCTTTATTGTAAAATAAATGTGTGTATGTGTATATAAAAAGGTAAAAATCACAAAGAGACTCGAATTTGCATCAATTTCAATAGAGTTGGATCACTGGTGTTCTTGCACAATAGTGAAAAGTGAATCCATAATTTGGAATTCTTCCCAAATTGGAAAGAAAAGTTTATTTCTTTAGCTTCTGCTGATGGTTAATACTATAGTATCCTATATATATTGATACATAGTCATACGTGTATATTTGGCACTAATCCAACTTATAGATTGCTTGATAAGTTATAATATAGGTGTGTATTGTGCACTTGTACAACTTTATATTATTAATTGGTAAGTTAGTGTGCCCAAATTTGTCTTGTCTGACTTTATATTGGGATTTAAAGTGTTCCTTATAATAGAGCACTTTTTAATTTACAGATGATCTTAACATTTGGCACTTTGTATTTCCAATATTAAGGTTTTGTGATGGTTATCAAATTTTATGCATCACACTCTCTTAAATAGTGTGGAGCCTTGTTGTTTCGTAGGGTCTATTATATTATAGCACCTTGAGCGTAAATGTATATACAGTATATGGTACTTAGGTACAAGTAGATATTATTTAGTAAGTTGGTGTGCCCAACTGTTCTTAGGTACAAGTAGATATTATTTAGTAAGTTGGTGTGCCCAACTGTTCTAGAATTAAACACTTATTAAATTAATAAAGGTCTTGAAGTTTGACACCATTTGCTTTCAACATTGTGATTTTACAAAACTTGTGTATACATTTCATAGTCATACAAACTTATTATACAAGTATGGGTGCTTTATTTAATGGGTTGTGTAATCTTGCAGATACTGTGCCTACTTTTATTGCGGTTCGTAATTTCCTATGACCAATCTCGCCACTGTGCATTGGAGGAGCCTGGTTGTCTAACTGATGCCTTTAGACTATGGCCCCATGTTGAAATGCTTACATTTCCCCTGCAAAGACATGAAAGCCAGGTCATTCAGTACTTGCCCTATTTGAACAGTGATACCCCAGATAGCTATGCCATGTAGCCCATTTGTATAATGAAAGACTTTGGCTCCATGGCAATTGAACTGTACTTCTCTGTCTGTGATAATTACATAAACCATTGTGTAAGATAATTGTATCAACCATTGTGTAAGATAACTGCATCAACCATTGTGTAAGATAATTTTATCAACCATTGTGTAAGATAATTGTATCAACCATTGTGTAAGATAATTGTATTAACCATTGTGTAAGCTAATTGCATCCCAGGCAGAGGGGATGATTTTGTGTGGGAGTGTCTGAGAGTATTGTATGTGTTTATTGGTTGTTTTACAAAACCTTGTGGGTGGTACTAATGTGTAAGAATGTGTATATAAGAACAATAAACCCACAGCTCTGGCTGATATCTGTTTGACCCTCACCATGGAGCTTTGACTCATGCTTGGGGGGGAGGGAGAGGGGAAATTTACTGTATGCTGCCTGTGCCTCTGCCCTTTTATGCCAGGGTTATACCGTTACAAAGATCAGCTATAGAAACAAATATTGAAAAAGTTGAGATCAAGTCGGTGAAACATGTCAAGGGAGGGTATATTTCCTAATACCCGATTAGCTATTTTTAGACAGCAAATAGACTCGTAACGTAAACATAATTTAGAATAATTGAGAGACACTGGAAAAACAGAATATTATACAAAACATTGCTAACATAGTATTAACGTCAATCACAGCAAGATATTCGTTACTGTGTACATATTGTAACGGCTGCAATGGCGTCTAGCTAAGCACTGCTTAGCAAGTGCAGCTGATCATACAGATATTTCTAATAATTAAAGTTGAAACGTTATAAGCTTCTGTTGTGGTTAAAAATATTATTATACTACCATATTCCTAACATAAGTGAACATACAAATTATTATAAAGAGAAGAATTGAAACACCATACAGATTGTCACTGATACAGTGTGAATACCAAACGATACAAGATCAGTCACAGTGTGTATACCGTAATGACTGTAGTGGCATCTAGCCAAGTATTACTCAGCAAGTGAAACTGCTTATAGATACAGTTTCAATAAGTATGTTGAGACTGTGTAATCTTTTGTTGTCTACCGCATGAAAAAGTACACACCAACTATCCTTACAAGAACATAATAGAGGGTTAAAGAGTACAAAAGATGTATGATTACATTTCAATCAAGGCTAGTCACAATAGCTAATAGTACTTACCTTTTTAAGTTTCTATAACTGATCTTAATAGGAAATTACGAACTGCAATAAAAGTAGGCACAGTATCTGCAAGATTACACAACCCATTAAATAAAGCACCCATACTTGTATAATAAGTTTGTATGACTGTGAAATGTATACACAAGTTTTGTGAAATCACAACGTTGAAAGCATATGGTGTCAAACTTCAAGACCTTTATTAATTTAATAAGTGTTTAATTCTAGAACAGTTGGGCACACCAACTTACTAAATAATATCTACTTGTACCTAAGTACCATATATATACATTTACGCTTAAGGTGCTATAATATATTAGCTCCTAAGAAACAACAAGGCTCCATGCTATTTAAGAGAGTGTGATGCATAAAATTTGATAACCATCACAAAACCTTAATATTGGAAATAAAAAGTGACAAATTTTAAGATCATCTGTAAATTAAAAAGTGCTCTATTATAAGGAACACTTTAAATCCCAATATAAAGTCAGACAAGACAAATTTGGGCACACTAACTTACCAATTAATAATATAAAGTTGTACAAGTGCACAATACACACCTATATTATAACTTATTAAGTAATTTATAAGTTGTATTAGTGTGAAATACAGATAAATTTGGGCACAACAACAACTTACCAAGCAATAATATAAAGGTACAATACACACCTATATTATAACTTATCAAGCAATCTATAAGTTGGATTAGTGCCAAATATACACTTATGACTATGTATCAATATATATAGGATACTATAGTATTAACCATCAGCAGAAGCTAAAGAAATAAACTTTTCTTTCCAACTTGGGAAGAATCCCAAATATTGGATTCACTTTTCACTATTGCGCAAGAACACCAGTGTTCCAACTCTATTGAAATTGATGCAAATTTGAGTCTCTTTGACCTAGATTTGGAGTTTGGCGTTAGCCGTGAAAACCAGCGTTAGAGGCTCCTAACGCTGGTTTTAGGCTACCGCCGGTATTTGGAGTCACTCAAAATAGGGTCTAACGCTCACTTTTCATCCGCGACTTTTCCATACCGCAGATCCCCTTACGTCAATTGCGTATCCTATCTTTTCAATGGGATCTTTCTAACTCCGGTATTTAGAGTCGTTTCTAACGACAAAACTCCAGCCGCAGGAAAAAAGTCAGTAGTTAAGAGCTTTCTGGGCTAACGCCGGTTTATAAAGCTCTTAACTACTGTGCTCTAAAGTACACTAACACCCATAAACTACCTATGTACCCCTAAACCGAGGTCCCCCCACATCGCCGACACTAATAATTTTTTTTAACCCCTAATCTGCCGACCGCCATCTACGTTATCCTTATGTACCCCTAATCTGCTGCCCCTAACACCGCCGACCCCTGTATTATATTTATTAACCCCTAACCTGCCCCCCACAACGTCGCCTCCACCTACCTACACTTATTAACCCCTAATCTGCCGACCGCAAAGCGCCGCCACCTACGTTATCCTTATGTACCCCTAATCTGCTGCCCCTAACACCGCCGACCCCTATATTATATTTATTAACCCCTAATCTGCCCCCCTCAACGTCGCCTCCACCTGCCTACACTTATTAACCCCTAATCTGCCGACCGGACCTGAGCCACTAACCCTATAATAAATAGTATTAACCCCTAATCTGCCCTCCCTAACATCACCGACACCTAACTGTTCCGATCAGCCAATAGAATGCAAGCTCAATCTGATTGGCTGATTGGATCAGCCAATCGGATTGAACTTGATTCTGATTGGCTGATTCCATCAGCCAATCAGAATATTCCTACCTTAATTCCGATTGGCTGATAGAATCCTATCAGCCAATCGGAATTCGAGGGACGCCATCTTGGATGACGTCATTTAAAGGAACCGTCATTCGTCGTTCAGTCTTCATCCAAGCGGCATCCATCCGGAGCGAAGCGGGAGCATCCTAAAGACCTCCACCGCGGAACATCCATCCTGGCCGACGACTGAACGACGAATGACGGTTCCTTTAAATGACGTCATCCAAGATGGCGTCCCTCGAATTCCGATTGGCTGATAGGATTCTATCAGCCAATCGGAATTAAGGTAGGAATATTCTGATTGGCTGATGGAATCAGCCAATCAGAATCAAGTTCAATCCGATTGGCTGATCCGATCAGCCAATCAGATTGAGCTTGCATTCTATTGGCTGATCGGAACAGCCAATAGAATATGAGCTCAATCTGATTGGCTAATCGGATCAGCCAATCGGATTGAACTTGATTCTGATTGGCTGATTCCATCAGCCAATCAGAATATTCCTACCTTAATTCCGATTGGCTGATAGAATCCTATCAGCCAATCGGAATTCGAGGGACGCCATCTTGGATGACGTCATTTAAAGGAACCGTCATTCGTCGTTCAGTCGTCGGCCAGGATGGATGTTCCGCGGTGGAGGTCTTCAGGATGCTGCCGCTTCGCTCCGGATGGATGCCGCTTGGATGAAGACTTCAATCGGATGGAAGACCTCTTCTGCCCCGCTTGGATGAAGACTTCAGCCGGATCATGGACCTCTTCAGCCCCCCCGCTTGGGCTTGGATCAGGACATCGGAGGAGCTCTTCTGGACGGATCGGTGTGATACCCGGTGAGGTGAAGACAAGGTAGGATGATCTTCAGGGGCTTAGTGTTAGGTTTATTTAAGGGGGGTTTGGGTTAGATTAGGGGTATGTGGGTGGTGGGTTGTAATGTTGGGGGGCTTGGGTATTGTATGTTTTTTTTTACAGGCAAAAGAGCTGTATTTCTTGGGGCTGCCCCGCAAAGGGCCCTGTTCAGGGCTGGTAAGGTAAAAGAGCTTTGAACTTTAGTAATTTAGAATAGGGTAGGGCATTTTTTTATTTTGGGGGGCTTTGTTATTTTATTAGGGGGCTTAGAGTAGGTGTAATTAGTTTAAAATTGTTGTAATATTTTTCTTATGTTTGTAAATATTTTTTTATTTTTTGTAACTTAGTTCTTTTTTATTTTTTGTACTTTAGCTAGTCTATTTAATTGTATTTATTTGTAGCAATTGTATTTAATTAATTTATTGATAGTGTAGTGTTAGGTTAATTGTAGGTAATTGTAGGTAGTTTATTTAATTAATTTATTGATAGTCTAGTGTTAGGTTTAATTGTAACTTAGGTTAGGATTTCTTTTACAGGTAAATTTGTAATTATTTTAACTATTTTAGCTATTAAATAGTTCTTAACTATTTAATAGCTATTGTACCTGGTTAAAATAAATACAAAGTTACCGGTAAAATAAATATAAATCCTAAAATAGCTATAATATAATTATAATTTATATTGTAGCTATATTAGGATTTATTTTACAGGTAAGTATTTAGCTTTAAATAGGAATAATTTATTTAATAAGAGTTAATTAATTTTGTTAGATTTAAATTATATTTAACTTAGGGGGGTGTTAGTGTTAGGGTTAGACTTAGCTTTAGGGGTTAATACATTTATTAGAATAGCGGTGAGCTCCAGTTGGCAGATTAGGGGTTAATGTTTGAAGTTAGGTGTCGGCGATGTTAGGGAGGGCAGATTAGGGGTTAATACTATTTATGATAGGGTTAGTGAGGCGGATTAGGGGTTAATAACTTTATTATAGTAGCGCTCAGGTCCGGTCAGCAGATTAGGGGTTAATAAGTGTAGGCAGGTGGAGGCGACGTTGTGGGGGGCAGATTAGGGGTTAATAAATATAATATAGGGGTCGGCGATGTTAGGGCAGCAGATTAGGGGTGGTACATAGGGATAATGTAAGTAGCGGCGGTTTACGGAGCGGCAGATTAGGGGTTAATAATAATATGCAGGGGTCAGCGATAGCGGGGGCGGCAGATTAGGGTTTAATAAGTGTAAGGTTAGGGGTGTTTAGACTCGGGGTACATGTTAGAGTGTTAAGTGCAGACGTAGGAAGGGTTACCGCATAGCAAACAATGGGGCTGCGTTAGGAGCTGAACGCGGCTTTTTTGCAGGTGTTTGGGTTTTTTTCAGCTCAAACAGCCCCATTGTTTCCTATGGGGGAATCATGCACGAGCACGTTTTTGAGGCTGGCCGCGTCCGTAAGCAACTCTGGTATCGAGAGTTGAAGCTGCGTTAAAAATGCTCTACGCTCCTTTTTTGGAGCCTAACGCAGCCTTTATGTGGTCTCTCAATACCAGAGTTATTTTTATGGTGCGGCCAGAAAAAAGCCGGCGTTAGTTTTTCGGGTCGTTACCGATAAAACTCCAAATCTAGCCGTTTGTGATTTTAACCTTTTTATATACACATACACACATTTATTTTACAATAAAGAAAATAGACAATAAAAGTTAAGTTTTAATTAGTTAAACCCCACTCTTTGTTTGCCTTTCGAGGATGATGTTTCTAATTTAAGAGGGTAACAGAAGTGCTAATTAAGTGCATTCTTTCGAGCCCAAAAAATCCCCTCTAGGCTTCTTTAGACTTAACTTGGCAATTGTTTCTGTGCACAAGCACTCTAGCTCATAATAAATTTAAAACTCAGTAATAAATGTATTATAGGTGGCGACGGTGTAGGGGGGGCAGATTAGGGGTTAATAAGTTTAATATAGGTGGCGGCGGGGTCTGGGAGCGGCGGTTTAAGGGGTTAATACATTTATTATAGTTGAGGCGGTGTCCGGGAGCGGTGGTTTAGGGGTTAATAACTTTATTTAGTTGCGGCGGTGTAAGGGGGGACAGATTAGGGGTTAATATGTATAATGTAGCTTGCGGTGGGCTCCGGGAGTGGCGGTTTAGGGGGTAAAAACTTTATTTAGGTGGTGTAGGGGGGGGGGACAGATTAGGGGTGTTTAGACTTGGGGTACATGTTAGGGTGTTAGGTGTAGACAGCTCCCATAGGAATCAATTGGATGTCAATGGGATGTCGGGCAGCAGCGAACATGAGCTCTCGCTATGGTCAGACTCCCATTGATTCCTATGGGATCCGCCGCCTCCAGGTACGCTGGGCCGGAAAAGTGCTGAGCGTACCTGCTAGTTTTTTGATAACTAGCAAAAGTAGTCAGATTGTGCCGAACTTGTGTGCGGAACATCTGGAGTGACGTAAGAATCGATCTGTGTCGGACTGAGTCCGGCGGATCGAAGCTTACGTCATAAAATTCTACTTTTGCCGGTGTAAAGGGCTTGATAACTAAGGCGAATCAGCCTCGCCACAAATACGCTGCGGAATTCCAGTGTATTTGAGGTTGACGGCTTGATAACTAGGGGCCCATCTGTCTACCAGCTGAAGCTCAACAGAAGATGGGTGTTGCAACAGGACAATGACCCAAAGCATAGAAGTAAATCAACAACATAGAAATAAATCAACAACAGAATGGCTTAAACAGAAAAAAATACGCCTTCTGAAGTGGCCCAGTCAACCCCAGTCCTGATCTCAACCCGATTGAGATGCTGTGGCATGACCTCAAGAAAGCTATTCACATCAGACATCCCAAGAATATTGCTGAACTGAAACAGTTCTGTAAAGAGGAATGGTCAAGAATGACTCCTGACTGTTGTGCATGTCTGATCTGCAACTACAGGAAACGTTTGGTTGAAGTTATTGCTGCCAAAGGAGGTTCAACCAGTTATTAAATCCAAGGGTTCACATACTTTTTTCACCTGCACTGTGAATGTTTACATGGTGTGTTCAATAAAAACATGGCAACATTTCATTCTTTGTGTGTTATTAGTTTAAGCAGACTGTGATTGTCTATTGTTGTGACTTAGATGATGATCAGATCACATTGTATGACCAATTTGTGCAGAAATCCATATCATTCCAAAGGGTTCACATACTTTTTCTTGCAACTGTATGCTCTAGATGATATATAGCTAATGAATAAATTGTGAATACTTAATCTACTAGACACATAGCAATAGAATTGATTGGTCACATAAACTACACCATCCCCTCAACCAAAAATAAACCAATGCACATTTGAGACATCACAGTATCTCAACTAGAGTCTCTTTAATTCAAATGAATGACCCTCTAGGTATTATATGGCTAATGTAAACATGTCAATTACTTATATTGCCATATTTGCTTTAAAGTTCTAAATGAATTGTTTTTTAAAGTATATCTAAATATTGTATTTGTTTTAATATATATTACATGGCACATTTTATGTGACTGAGGATGACCATGAGATATGATAATGTTTTATGTATCTGTATTATTTTACCATGAATACCATGAAACAGTCTTATTTTACTCACTACTCATGGAAAGAAAAAAATATATAACTAAAAAGATAGCAGTCTTCTAATTCTATGATATTCCATAAGTGTCAGTCAGTCTAGGTACAAAAAAGGGAGGGATTGTTCTATATGTGAAATTATATAAGAGTGTGTGATTCATACAAACAAGTTGTGGCAATCAATCAACATACTATTATAGTTACCTGCCCATTTGTATTGTTACACTGGGCATATCCGCATTCTACAGAGTAGACAAAAAAGCAGTCGCTGAACAGAGACAGACTACACACTCTCATTTTCATGCACTAGAAGGTAAGATAAATGTTTTATATGATTTTTTATGTACAAAATATGTTTTATTTCTTAGAATGATGTTTATTTAAGAAAAAAAAACTACTATGCAGATATGTTAAAGAAACAGTTTAATTGCTGTTTAATGTTTTATTTGGCAACACAGCCAAAAATATAAATCAAATAGAGAAGTTTAAATATATACAAATACATGTTTAATATGATTATAGTATCTTTCTTTTCACATAAATATTCTTATAATACTACCAAGTGACTTCATCTAGAGTGCACCACGCTTTTGATAATGGATCTAATTTGCGTTTTTCCTAAATTGAACAATAAGGGTTTTAGAGCTACAAGGCAGGGAATAACTGATTTATTTACATAGTTCTGGTCATGCAGATTTGCACAATATTCTAGCCCTTGCCAGTAATCTTTAAAGAGGCATCAGCACTGTTGTATTCTGCTGATACCTCTTAGAACAGCAAAGAAATGTAACATTAACGTTGAAGTTGTTTTGCAAATTTTACAGAGTTATATTTCTCTATAGAAACGCTTCTAACATAATCTATTCTCATTTGCCTCCCTCTTTGTATAAGTAGTATGTTATTATAAATAGACATGTGCGATTCGATTTGGTCCGAATCGAAATTCGGACAAATTTGTCAAATTCGGAGATTCGGATCGATTCGAATTTCTGAATTGCGGTAGTGCCGAATCATCCGATTCGGATGGATTTGGATGGCCGTGTATTACACTAGTATTGTACAGTATACTAGTGTAATAGACAGCACATCTCAGTTAACACTTACCGAAATTCCAAATCGATTCAAACCGAATCGAACTGAATCAAACCTAATTTTTCACGAATCCGAAAGAATCCGAATGAATCTGAAACAAATTCATTCGATTTCTTTCGAATTCGAATCGATCCGAACCGAAATTCGAATCGATCCGAACTGAACCGAATTTTTCGAAGCTGCACATGTCTAATTATAAATTATACTAATTACACTAAGGTAACAGGCACAATGTTGAGTCTTCTATTTCTATTTCATGCTGTATTACCCACACAGCGTTTTGGTATTTTTTATGGCAGAAACATAGGGTTAAAGTTAGTTGGTGCAAAGAGCATTAAAGCAAACTTCCCTTTTGAAGATAGCTGCAGCCATCCTTTAGCTGTAGAAGACATATTGTGTAGATATGGTGGTGCTTACATCTTACAGGGAATATCTTGCAGCCTCAAAGATATCCACCTCGCAAATGGTCTCAAAAGTAAAAGCCAATAGATGTTGCAGAACATACAAAAGATGGTGGCTACTTAAAAGAATATAATCACAGACAATGCTGTAATAAATGCACTTAATTAGCACTTCTGTTACCCTCTTAAATTAGAAACATCATCCTCGAAAGGCAAACAAAGAGTGGGGTTTAACAAATTAAAACTTAACTTTTATTGTCTATTTTCTTTATTGTAAAATAAATGTGTGTATGTGTATATAAAAAGGTAAAAATCACAAAGAGACTTGAATTTGCATCAATTTCAATAGAGTTGGAACACTGGTGTTCTTGCACAATAGTGAAAAGTGAATCCAATATTTGGGATTCTTCCCAAATTGGAAAGAAAAGTTTATTTCTTTAGCTTCTGCTGATGGTTAATACTATAGTATCCTATATATATTGATACATAGTCATACGTGTATATTTGGCACTAATCCAACTTATAGATTGCTTGATAAGTTATAATATAGGTGTGTATTGTGCACTGTTACACCTTTATATTATTGATTGGTAAGTTGTTGTGCCCAAATTTATCTGTATTTCACACTAATCCAATTTATAAATTACTTTATAAGTTTTAATATAGGTGTGTATTGTGCACTTGTACAACTTTATATTATTAATTGGTAAGTTAGTGTGCCCAAATTTGTCTTGTCTGACTTTATATTGGGATTTAAAGTGTTCCTTATAATAGAGCACTTTTTAATTTACAGATGATCTTAAAATTTGTCACTTTGTATTTCCAATATTAAGGTTTTGTGATGGTTATCAAATTTTATGCATCACACTCTCTTAAATAGCGTGGAGCCTTGTTGTTTCTTAGGGGCTATTATATTATAGCACCTTAAGCGTAAATGTATATATATGGTACTTAGGTACAAGTAGATATTATTTAGTAAGTTGGTGTGCCCAACTGTTCTAGAATTAAACACTTATTAAATTAATAAAGGTCTTGAAGTTTGACACCATATGCTTTCAACGTTGTGATTTCACAAAACTTGTGTATACATTTCACAGTCATACAAACTTATTATTCAAGTATGGGTGCTTTATTTAATGGGTTGTGTAATCTTGCAGATACTGTGCCTACTTTTATTGCAGTTTGTAATGTCCTATTAAGAACAGTTATAGAAACATATATTGAAAAAGCCGAGATCAAGTCGACGAAACATGTCAAGGGAGGGTATATTTCCTAATACCCGATTAGCTATTTTTAAACAGCAAATAGACTCGTAACGTAAACATAATTTAGAATAATTGAGAGACACTGGAAAAACAGAATAATATACAAAACATTGCTAACATAGTATTAACGTCAATCACGGCAAGATATTCGTTACTGTGTACATATTGTAACGGCTGCAATTGCGTCTAGCTAAGCATTGCTTAGCAAGTGCAGCTGATCATACAGATATTTCTTACAATTAGAGTTGAAACGTTATAAGCTTCTGTTGTGGTTAAAAATATTATTATACTACCATATTCCTAACATAAGTGAACATACAAATTATTATAAAGAGAAGAATTGAAACACCATACAGATTATCACTGATACAGTGTGAATACCAAACGATACAAGATATCAGTCACAGTGTGTATACCGTAATGACTGTAGTGGCATCTAGCCAAGTATTACTCAGACTCAGACTTCAGGACATTTTCTATGAGAGGGAGGCTAGGCATGACTGGGCTGACCCCCATGAGGTAGAGCCAGACCTGGCTCACTTAGCAGCCCTGGAGTGGGAACTGGAGCAGGACTAAGATAATTGTATTAACCATTGTGTAAGATAATTGTATCAACCATTGTGTAAGCTAATTGCATCCCAGGCAGAGGGGATGATTTTGTGTGGGAGTGTCTGAGAGTATTGTATGTGTTTATTTATTTTTTTTCCAAACCCTGTGGGTAGTACTAATGTGTAAGAATGTGTATATAAGAACAATAAACCCACAGCTCTGGCTGATATCTGTTTGACCCTCACCATGGAGCTTTGACTCATGCTTTGGGGGAGGGAATGGGGAAATTTACTGTATGCTGCCTGTGCCTCTGCCCTTTTATGCCAGGGTTATACCGTTACAAAGATCAGCTATAGAAACAAATATTGAAAAAGTTGAGATCAAGTCGGTGAAACATGTCAAGGGAGGGTATATTTCCTAATACCCGATTAGCTATTTTTAGACAGCAAATAGACTCGTAACGTAAACATAATTTAGAATAATTGAGAGACACTGGAAAACAGAATATTATACAAAACATTGCTAACATAGTATTAACGTCAATCACAGCAAGATATTCGTTACTGTGTACATATTGTAACGGCTGCAATGGCGTCTAGCTAAGCACTGCTTAGCAAGTGCAGCTGATCATACAGATATTTCTAATAATTAAAGTTGAAACGTTATAAGCTTCTGTTGTGGTTAAAAATATTATTATACTACCATATTCCTAACATAAGTGAACATACAAATTATTATAAAGAGAAGAATTGAAACACCATACAGATTATCACTGATACAGTGTGAATACCAAACGATACAAGATATCAGTCACAGTGTGTATACCGTAATGACTGTAGTGGCATCTAGCCAAGTATTACTCAGCAAGTGAAACTGCTTATAGATACAGTTTCAATAAGTATGTTGAGACTGTGTAATCTTTTGTTGTCTACCGCATGAAAAAGTACACACCAACTATCCTTACAAGAACATAATAGAGGGTTAAAGAGTACAAAAGATGTATGATTAAATTTCAATCAAGGCTAGTCACAATAGCTAATAGTACTTACCCTTTTATGTTTCTATAACTGATCTTAATAGGAAATTACGAACTGCAATAAAAGTAGGCACAGTATCTGCAAGATTACACAACCCATTAAATAAAGCACCCATACTTGTATAATAAGTTTGTATGACTGTGAAATGTATACACAAGTTTTGTGAAATCACGACGTTGAAAGCATATGGTGTCAAACTTCCAGACCTTTATTAATTTAATACGTTTTTAATTCTAGAACAGTTGGGCACACCAACTTACTAAATAATATCTACTTGTACCTAAGTACCATATATATACATTTACGCTTAAGGTACTATAATATATTAGCTCCTAAGAAACAACAAGGCTCCATGCTATTTAAGAGAGTGTGATGCATAAAATTTGATAACCATCACAAAACCTTAATATTGGAAATAAAAAGTGACAAATTTTAAGATCATCTGTAAATTAAAAAGTGCTCTATTATAAGGAACACTTTAAATCCCAATATAAAGTCAGACAAGACACATTTGGGCACACTAACTTACCAATTAATAATATAAAGTTGTACAAGTGCACAATACACACCTATATTATAACTTATTAAGTAATTTATAAGTTGGATTAGTGTGAAATACAGATAAATTTGGGCACAACAACAACTTACCAAGCAATAATATAAAGGTGTACCAGTGCACAATACACACCTATATTATAACTTATCAAGCAATCTATAAGTTGGATTAGTGCCAAATATAGACGTATGACTATGTATCAATATATATAGGATACTATAGTATTAACCATCAGCAGAAGCTAAAGAAATAAACTTTTCTTTCCAACTTGGGAAGAATCCCAAATATTGGATTCACTTTTCACTATTGTGCAAGAACACCAGTGTTCCAACTCTATTGAAATTGATGCAAATCCGAGTCTCTTTGTGATTTTAACCTTTTGATATACACATACACACATTTATTTTACAATAAAGAAAATAGACAATAAAATTTAAGTTTTAATTAGTTAAACCCCACTCTTTGTTTGCCTTTCGAGGATGATGTTTCTAATTTAAGAGGGTAACAGAAGTGCTAATTAAGTGCATTCTTTCGAGTCCAAAAAATCCCCTCTAGGGTTCTTTAGACTCAACTTGGCAATTGTTTCTGTGCACAAGCACTCTAGCTCATAATAAATTTAAAACTCAGTAATATATAACAGAGCAACCCCTACATTTGTGTAATGCTATTGCTACGTTTTCTTCCTGTAATGCTGTAATAAAGATCAGATTTTAAGGAGAACCATGGCTTCAGACTTCTGTTCAATAAAATCAAAGTTTTACTGAAATTGTAGCCCCTTTCATTTAAAATCTGTCAACGCGTTTCAACAGATATTACTGTCTTTTTCAAGAACATAAAAATACAAGCAAACAGCTATGATCCCTTACATACAAACATGCTTTATATAGCAAATATGAAACCCATCCCACCAGCTAGTTACAATTAAAACACCTGTTAGTAAGAGGTTCCTAACCTCTAATGGGAATGGATCTTTAATATAAATAGCATTATATTAACAATTATATAAATATTGTCTCATTAAAAATATACATTTATTTGCAAATTAAAAACATATTATATCAGTTCCCATAAGCAGGTGAACAATCTAAAAATAAAAAGATAAACAATAAAACAATATTTAAACACTTCATGTAAAATTCACATAGATTATAATGGAAGAGGAGTGACCAATTAGATTGAGTCATCATATATCAATAAGCCTATCAAATGTAAATTTTAAATTATGACTTAAGTTCTCAAATAGGTAATCTGTGTGGTATAAACGTTGTAAACCCACCAATGAAAATATTTTACAAAATGAAGTCAAACACATAGAAGAAATCAAGATTGAGATAAAAGGAAGTGCATGGCATACAATAGCCAATCAAATTGTATGTTAAAATGTTCCGTTTCAGGAAGTCTTAGTCAAATAAATTCACATCCGACATGAACAACCCACGTGATTCTTGGCGAACAATCAGATGCTTTCAGGTCTGGAACAAAATCTTTACCAGTCTTAATCATATTGCAATGTCCATGGAGTCCAAATTAAAATATAGTATTAGGTTGAAAAATAAATAACATTAGTGAAATGGCATTGAGTGCATATAAAAAGTCTTTATATGTAAAATAAAGGGGAAGAAAAAAGAATGGAAAATAAACAAGGGGCGCCAACATAGTGTAAATCGTTTAAACAACAAATATAAGAGTGGTGTGCAAAAAACTACTCACAAGGAAAGTGGCACCTTAAGTGAATAAGGTGCGAGAAAGCAGGCTGACATTCAAAATCCAGCAGTCAGTACGCTGGAGGTCTCACCCAGAGGACCTGTGGAATCCGGATAGGCATCTGGAAAGTGGCACCCACGTTCTTTAGGGCCAATGGCCGGACAAGGTGAGCTGCAAGCTGATAGATATTCTCCTGCTGCACTCATACAGCCAAGACTCGTCTCCAAAACTGACAATGTCAGTGTGTAAAAGGTTCCGTGGTAAATGTCCTGTTACAAAAACAAGTGGATCGTAGAAAGAAGCAGAAATACCGGGTCGTGGTATAAAACAAACAGTATTTATTTTTGCAACGCGTTTCTCAGTCTATTCCAGACCGTTTCATCAGGCATAATCATGGTTAACAATAGAGATCTATTTAAACCCACAATGACCCGGAATTAAAACTAAAGGTCAACTCCATTAACAATGTTGCAATTGTCAAAACATTTAACTTTAGATACATTGTATAAATTACCTTGAACATTTATGACCGCACAGAAAACACTATGTCAAAAAGTATGCAAAAATCCTAATCGCAATTACCAAATATATCTGAAATAATATCATAGTTAACTGGACATATATTAACGTATATGTGTATATGTATCTCATCTCCTGGTTGGATTCGAACCCGGGATCTCATGTATGCTAGACAATGGGTAAATCCAAAAGGCTACCCATGTATCTTATAAAAATTTATAGCAAAAAGGATTGGTAACCTTTAAATTGATCTATATGTCTCACAATGTGTAGAAGGTAGTGATCTTATTTTGATTTTTTGATAAATGGTTCTAGTATTTGAACTTTAACTGGAAAAATACTTATAAACATCTTAAAGATATAAATATAAAAAATATATATAAATGTAAAAAAAAAAAGAATATTCATAACAAACATTTTATGTTAAAATAACATGTAAAAAATATATGTAAAATATGTGTTAAAAATATAAATATATATTTTGGGCTCCACCGGACTCGAACTTGGAACCTTCTGTGTGTTAGGCAGACATGAAATTAATAAGGCTATCTTAGAAGCCTAATTGCATATTATATATAATAGTGCTGGAATATATGTTACTGATTGATACCAATCATATACAACAACCAAATAGACTAAAAAGTGTATCCATAAATATATGAAGACACTTACAAATGTGTATAATAATGGATAATATAACACTCAAAAGGATGGAATGTGCAGAATTTGTATATCGTGTAAAACAATATAGATGGAGTATGTAGAATATATGATACTATGTGAGTGTTTGGACTATTGGGTTCAAAACTTGAAAAACAAATGAATGTATATACACATATATGTGGACACATAGGACATAGATGTATACACATATATATATATACATATATAGGAATATAACATATTCTGTATGTATCTGTGTTGCATTGATGAATTATATTATTGTGGACTAAAATGATAAAGAGAAGTGGAAGAGTTGGAATGTAATGATATGGACATATGATGATATTGTTAATGTATATCAGAGACTATAATGCACTAGACCCTAAAAACTAAATCTCGTGTTAGATATGGAAAAGCCCTGTATTAAATAAAGCTATATCAATCACATGAAAAATCACAAAATTAAATATTATATTAATACTTCTGAAAAAAGCTATCAATAAGTATTAAACCTTAAACATGCATTGAATGTGCCTAAACTTTAAATATCGCTGTATCTGAGATGTTATATTAAATATCCTTTCCCATTAGGGGTTAGGATAACCTAATGTTGTGAACCTCTTACTCACATGAGTTTTACCTGTAACTAATTGGTGGGATGGGTTTCAGTTTTTTGCACATTCAACACCATCTTTGGGCTGTTTCTTTTAAGTCCATGTGCGGAAGTCTTGGAGGCTGCAGGATATTCTTTAGTATTTTTTTATTTGCTCAATAAAATTAAAAATATAAAAATTAAACTAACAAATTCATCTACACTTATGCCAGTGTTGTTTGTGTCTGTCTAATTATCTGTCTGACTGTCTGGTTGACTCTCTCTTGTGGGTCATATAAAACTCCCAATTCTTAACTTTGTCACTCATTGATGTTAACTGCTACAGCAGCAGATTTATATTCAACAGATCAAACTGCGCAAGTGCACGTGCCTGAACCATGTAAAATAAAAACAGTGGTGCAGGTGGGATAACTTGTGCTTGGGTCAAGAGACTATTGAAAAAATAAACTTGTAACTGTGAGGCATCCAGGGCAGTAAGTAAAACTGGACGTGTGTCTAAAATATATAATTATAATGCACTTTGGTCAGTTTTACTGGGAACAATATGCACTACTCAACACTACCTTTAAGAAGTATTTATTTAAGGTTTAATTTTTACTGTTCCTTTAAATTAAATTCCACATGAACCTATTTAATAATCATAAATGTAAGAAAATAGTTATATCTGGTCATAAAAACGTTAATACATTTCTGACACTAGAGAATATAAAACGTACCATACAGGTATAATTTTTTGCTCTAAGTACACCCAACTGTGACACATAAATAATAATAGGTTACAAAAATAAGAGGCAATTGTGCATACCACAGAAAGTGACAAATGGATACCAGATATATTTTTCCGCTTTAAGGAATTTATGTTAAAATCCCTTTATACTGAATGCAAATCTTTGGAAATATTTGCACAATAAATAATAAAGAAAACAACTAATAGAGAATACACCCTAAAAACAAATTTGTGTCAGTTACTGCGAGGGAGCAGCTGACCAACTCAGGAAGGGAAATACAGTCTGGCCTCTTACAGGTGCCTGAGAGTAAATCTGATAAACACTGATTTCTGGGATACATTGAATGTTTAATTTAGCTTCATCAGGGCAAACAAAAAAAGGGCACGTCCCTGAGTACCCCTTGTCAATGCTCTCGGTACCCCCAGGGTTACACATACCACAGGTTGAGAAACAAGGAGATAGAGAATGCCATTTTAAGACACTTTTAAATACACTTCTATTTTCAAAAGTACTTTGTTCTCTTGGTGTCCTGTGTTGAAAAGAATATGTTAATATCCTAAACTACTGGGAGCTAGCTGATGATTGGTGACTTCATACATTTGTCTCTTGTCATTGGTTCACCAAATGTGATCAGCTAACTCACTCTAGAGCTGACATTAACTATTGGCTAGATTACGAGTTTTTGTCGGTAAGGCTTGCGGCTCTAACGCTCCTTTTTCCCCCACCGCTACCTTAAGCCTTAAGCTCGTGCACGATTTCCCCATAGGAAACAATGGGCCTGAGCTGGCTGGAAAAAAAACTAACACCTGCAAAAAAGCATGGTCCAGCTTCTAACGCAGCCCCATTGTTTCCTATGGGGAAATAAAAAATATGTCTGCACCTAACACCCTAACATGAACCCCAAGTCTAAATACCCCTATTCTTACACTTATTAACCCCTAATCTGCCGCCCCCGACATCGTCGCCACCTGCATTTTATTATTAACCCCAATCTGCCGCTCCGGACTCCGCCGCCACCTACATTATACTTATGAACCCCTAATCTGCTGCCCCCAACATCGCCGACACCTACATTATAGTTATTAACCCCTAATCTGCTGCCCCCAACATCGCCGCAACCTAACTACACTTATTAACCCCTAATCTGCCGACCGGACATCGCCGCCACTTTAATATATGTATTAACCCTTAAACTGCTGCACTCCCGCCTCGCAAACACTAGTTAATTTTTATTAACCCCTAATCTGCCTGCCCTAACATCGTCGACACCTACTTACATTTATTAACCCCTAATCTGCCACCCCCAACGTCGCCGCTACTATAATAAATTTATTAACCCCTAAACCTAAGTCTAACCCTAACACCCCCCCTAATTTAAATATAATTTAAATACATCTAAATAAAATAACTACAATTAAATAAATTATTCCTATTTAAAACTAAATACTTACCTGTAAAATTAACCATAAGATAGCTACAATATAACTAATAGTTACATTGTAGCTATCTTAGGATTTATTTTTATTTTACTGGCAACTTTGTATTTATTTTAACTAGGTACAATAGTTATTAAATAGTTATTAACTATTTAATAACTACCTTGCTAAAATAAGTACAAATTTACCTGTAAAATAAATCCTAACCTAAGTTACAATTACACCAAACACTACACTATCATTAAATAAATTACCTAAACTACCAACAATTAATTACAATTAAATACAATAAACTAAATTACGAAAAAAAACAAACACTAAATTACGAAAAAAAATAAACACTAAATTACAGAAAATAAAAAAAATTACAAGAAGTTTAAACTAATTACACCTAATCTAAGCCCCCTAATAAAATAAAAAAGCCCCCCAAAATAATAAAAAGCCGTACCGTATACTAAATTACAAATAGCCCTTAAAAAACGAACGGATCCGAAAAACTATTTAACTTAACATAACTAATTTGCCGAAACAATTTTTTTTTTAAACTTAACTAAACTAATTTGCCGAAATGAAATTATTTATTTAAAGGGACATAATACTCATATGCTAAATCACTTGAAACTGATGCAGTATAACTGTAAAAAGCTGAAAATATCACCTGAGCATCTCTATGTAAAATAAGAAGATAGTTTACCTAACAATTTCCTCAGCTCAGCAGTGTTTGTAAAAAGTTATACTTCAGCTGTTGCTCTGCTGCAGGTAAAAAAAAATAAAAAAATGAAGAAATGAACAGCAGCCAATCAACATCAGCAGTGCTGAGGTCATCATTAACTCTTTTACTGTGATCTCGTGAGATTTCACTTAACTTTCATGAGATTTCATAGTAAACTTCCTTAAACTGAATAGGGAAATAAGATGACAGACATATTTGCTGCTTAGAAGTCCTTTACAATGGGATGTGGTTGACAGACATATTTGCTGCTTAGAAGTCCTTTACAATGGGATGTGGTTACTGAGGAATTTTTGAGGTAAAATATCTTTCTTTTTTACATAGAGATATTCAGGTGATATTTTCTAGTCAGCTTTTTACAGCTATGCTGCATCACTTTCAAGTGTTTCAACATTTGGGTATCATGGCCCCTTAACTAATGAAAAGAAACGAAATGAAACAATTTTTTTAGCGTTGCACATGTCTAGTTTTAGAGTAGTTTCTTTTAGATGGAGGGGTACTTGTAGACTGGTGTAGTGTTTTTTTATTTGAAAAAGAGCAAAATCACTTTAGAATAAGCATGTGTTTTTTTTTGTTAATGTGTGTTTTTTTGTAATAGTAGTAGGTTTTTATTTTCTGTAATGGTAGTTTTTTTCCCCAGTAATGTTAGATTATTTTATTTTAAGGTAAGGTTAGGTTTGTTGTTTTTAAAGGTAAGGTTGGGTTTTTTATTTATTCAGGTAAGTTTTTGTTTTAAAGGTAATGTTATTTTTTTAATTTTTTTTTACAGTTAACTTAGTCCTTTTTTGTGGTAACTTAAGGGGTGTTAGGTTAGGGGGATTAGCTAGTTAGGGGGTTTAGATGTTAGTGGATATTTTGCCATAAAGGTTGTAGTGGTATAGGGGGTTAATAGTGTAGTGGGTTACTTTGTGATGGGGGTTGTGGCGGTTTAGGGCTTAATGGTAGTGGGTTACTTTGCAATGTGGGTGTGTGGCAGTTTGGGGTTAATAGTATAGGGAGTTACTTTGTGATAGGTGATGTGACGGTTTAGGGGTTAATAGTTTCTTCCAGCCAAACGCTTTAAAAAGTAAAAAGTTTCAGCATTAAATGAGATTGCTTGTATTACCAGTTGAGAGTAAAAAAATTGCACTCAAGCGTAAGTAAAATCATGGTAACAAATAGACTTTTGAGAAGTCAAGAACACAAACTTGCATTTCCTCCATAGACTTCAATGGAGCTGACATAGTTGAAAAAAACACCCACAAGTCACGCGAACGTGATCGTGGTTGCTTAAAAAGGCAACATAAGAAGATAATATTGCATATTTCATAATCCAATGTCCTGCACATATCTGAATATGTGCTATTTATTCTTAAAGAGATATTTCAATATATATCTGATGGATTTTTGCACAAATAAATATATTAACATATACAGTATATATATATATATATATATATATATATATATATATATATATATATATATATATATATATATATATAAAAATCAATGTAAATATTTGCATAGGAAATTAGTACATCTAGCCAAGTATCCCCGCTTGCTTTTCCCCAGAAATTCTTAATATACAATGTTTCCAATGCACAAGAGAATTGTGGGTAAGATATGCAAATTAGATATGCAAATTCTCAGTTTTTTTGCTTCAAAAATACTGTTTTGACACAGCAATCCTTTTAAACAGGATTATGACATGTGTCAAAACAGTATTTTTGAAGCAAAAAAACTGAGAATTTGCATATCTAATTTGCATATCTTACCCACAATTCTCGTGTGCATTGGAAACATTGTATATTAAGAATTTCTGGGGAAAAGCAAGCGGGGATACTTGCCTAGATGTACTAATTTCCTATGCAAATATTTACATTGATTTAATTTTGAGACATGGAGGATTTTAATTTCAGTTTTTTATCTTCCCCCATAATTTTAATAGTGCTTTTTTTGTAAAAGAAAAGGTGCCGGTACTCATTGATTTTTTGATTGATTTATTCTGCTCAGTAACTTTGAGAAAATCAAAGGAACAGGATTATTTACAATATTTGATGTATTTTGTAGCCCCCTCTTCTGAAAACTAGAGTGTCTCCCCTGGAGCTCAAACTCTAACAAGCCAAGACCGGACAGGTAGCGAAAAATATACAACAAAGGATGAATTCCCTGTGCCCAAAACCAAAGGATCAGTGTACATTTAGAACAAAGGTATCACACTGCTGAAAAAGATTAGGATAGAATGTATCTTTTAATTCACATATTATAAAATCAGATCAGTCACAGTGAAAAAGACGGTGACATATATATATATATATATATATATATACGCATGATTACATATAGGTATAGATATATTCAGAATATACAGATATATACAGGAATATATATTTAAAAATACATAGAACATATTCTGCTATGTGCAGAACATTGGAATGTATAATATTTACAGTAAATACACAGTTTAACACTTTATAAAAAAATATTATATTACTTTGAGTTTCCGTGGTTTTTATATACTTGACAGCAAGGGCTCCAATGTACTTATATTTATGTCTATTTATGTATGCATATGTATTTGTGTTTTTATGTGTATATATGTCTGTAAATATATAAATACACATATAAATACAAATATATATATATATATATATATACTGTATATGTACACATATATACATTTATATTTACATATACATATATATGCTAGATATGTGCATGATAGAAAAATTCATTTCGGTTCGGATTGATTCAGATTTTTTCAAATTTCGGTTTGGATCGATTCGAATTCGGCAAAATTTGAATGAATTTGTTTCGGATTTATTCGGATTCAAATAAATTCGGCTGAATTCGGTTCGATTTGGTTCGGTTCGGTTCCGAAATTCGGAATTTCCTTATGTGTTAGGTGGGATATGCTTGCTGTGTATTAGACTAGTATTATGTACTATATATTAGGTGTAACCCATAGCAGAGTGATATAACCTATATTGTACAATACTAGTGTAATACACGGCCATCCGAATCTACCGAATAAAGTCAGTAGTTAAGAGCTTTATGGGCTAACGCCGGAATATAAAGCTCTTAACTACAGTGCTACAAAGTACACTAACACCCATAAACTACCTATGAACCCCTAAACCAAGGCCCCCCCACATCGCAAACACTATCATAAAATTATTTAACCCCTAATCTGCTTACCGGACACCGCCGCCACCTACATTATAGCTATGAACCCCTAATCTGTTCTTCATTTTAGATAGTTGATTTGCCCTGTTGCAATCCTTGGTGTTATTGAGGATAACCCTTTGAAGTTAAGATTTTGGCAATGCACTTTTTAGCGCTGGAGGGTGGCAAGAGGTGTAGTGTAGTAGAGAGTTCCGGTCTGTTTCTTTTCTATACAGAGTGGACTGTATTTTACCAGCCTCCTTGTATAGACATACGTGCAAGAACTCTATCTTATTGCAGTTGGATTGTATGTTGAAGGCTAAAGTGGGATTAGACATATTCAGCTGATTATACTACTGGGTCAACTCCTGCTCTGTACCACTCCAAATTAACAACAGGTCATCTATATAACGTTTATAAAATCTAATCCGATGGTCCTGGAATAGATCAGTGCCCATTGTTTCAAAGTTTGCCATGTACAGGTTTGCATACGATGGGGCCACATTCAACCCCATCGCCGTTCCCTGTAATTGGAGGTAAAACTGATTTTCGAATTTGAAGTAGTTTGTTTTTAGACAGAACTCTAGGAGGTAAATAAGTACATCCACTGAGGGGCCCATGTATGGGTATTTCAGAATGTGGTATCAAGTGGCTGCAATCCCTTTCACATGTGGTATGACTGTGTATAGGCTGGTGACATCTAGTGTTACCAGTACGTCCCCTTCCTCACATGTGATATTGGAAATCTGTTCAAGAAGCATAGAAGAGTCCCACAAAAACTATCCATTTGCCTCAGCAGGGGTTGCATAAATGAATCAACAAACTTGTCAATCGGCTGTTGTAGAGATCCAATTCTGACACAATCGGCCTGCCAGATGGATTGGTCAGGCTTTTGTGTATTTTTGGCAATGTGTACAGGATAGGGACTCTGGGATAGGTAAAAGTCAGATATTCCAGAGTAGATTTGTTAAGGATGCCCATCTCAAATTGTTCGAGTAAGCCGGATTCGTCATTTTGGACCCGTGAAGAGGACTTGCGGAGGAAGCACTGCAGCGGCTCTCAGGATTAAAAGGTACTTTTTTGAAGAAAACGCTTTAAAAGGGCAAATGTGATTAATTAAAGTGCCCTTGTTTTTAATAGGATTATTAAAAACCGGGCACTAATTCATCAAAATTGACCTTCACTTTAACTTGGGTGCAATATTGCTATTTTTAAAGCTCCACTTATAATCTAGCCCACAGTGTGAAACATGGCAAATATTCAAAATAGCGCTATCACATTCATTGCAATTAATTTATTCACAAAATGTGCAGGGTAGTTATCATTGTAGTTTACGGGTCTCATGTTCTTCTGTCCATGTAATTGTAAAAAATAACTTTTTAAAATACACATTTTAAAGATTCTTTTCAGTTTATGCTTCCCTCGAGTGCAATAGCCTGCATATGTTTTTAATATTAACATAACTGGCAATATACAGAATTTACATTTCTTTTATTGAAGGTAATTTGCTTTGCAGTGGTTAATAGCTATTAAATAATGTGATCCAGAATATAAAACATTCATTAGAACTCTGAGTATCATTTTAACCTTCACAAAAATAAGTTTTAATCCACAGCATCAGAGGTTATTTAGCATTTTAAACTGCTGTGTATTCTAACATCATGTACAAGAACGGTCAGAGCACTAAACAAGCTGGTTCACAGTTCTCAACCAGTGTTATAATGATTTAAAGGGCCACTAAAGTCAAAACTAAAGTTTCTTGATTCTGATAAATCATGCATAAAAATAAACTTTCCAATATACTCCCATTATCAGAATGTGCACATTCTTTTTTTTTTTTTTTTTTTTTTTTTTTTTAAACAAGCTTTATTATTCATAAAATTCAATTTGACATAAGGAAGAAACATCAGACATTTTAAATACTGTGGTGTAGACATACTTCAAACAAAGTCCAAAGCTGTTCGTTATAAACAGTTCTTCTTGGAACTTGATAGTTTAACATTTATTTTCCTTTTTAAAGATTTAAAGATAAAACAGTTTGCAAAATCTTGGAACTTCAAGTTTGGATCGTAATTAATAGAAAAGGTAATAGTAAAGACAGATAAGAGGTAGTAAAAGTAGACAATAGGGGAAGAAGAAAAAAATAAAAAATAAAATAAACACCTCCCGCCTAACACTAATCGACTCCAGGACCCTCTACACAAGCTGTTATGAGCCCCCGTGCTCACATTGGGGAGCACTTCCACTGTGCTAGCATCATTTCATAGGTTGTCATTTGGTTAATTTTAAGATAATGCAGCCTTTCTAGGGTGAGTAGGTCAGTCACTGATGACCACCATTCCACCACTGTGGGGTCTTCGGCCGATTTCCATTTCTTTGGGATCAGCCTTTTTGCTCCTGTGAGCATGATCAGGAGAAGAGATTGTGTGTGTGTGCTTTTGGGTTTAGGAAGGTTCAGAAAAAGTATTGTATCCGGGATCTGCGGGATCCCTATTTGTAGGATGTCTGAGATTTGTTTGAGTACCATTGCCCAGAAACCCCCCAACCCCGGACACGGCCACCAAATGTGCAGAAGCGTTCCAATCTCACCACAACCCCTCCAACATAGGGGGCTGGCCATAGGGTAAAGGCAGTG
Source organism: Bombina bombina (assembly GCF_027579735.1). Lineage (NCBI taxonomy): Eukaryota > Metazoa > Chordata > Amphibia > Anura > Bombinatoridae > Bombina > Bombina bombina. The sequence continues at coordinate 533,652,228 of NC_069499.1, forward strand.
TAGTCTTGCTGGGGTGAGATACCATCTGCACTGTAGCTTTAATTGAATCTCCTGTATGGGGGCCGATACAGAGGAGCATCTGACCAGCGAGAACGATTTAAGCCATTCCTCTTGATCAAAGTCCCTGATGAATTCTTTGTGCCAGGCTCTAGTATATGTGGGGAGGGGGGAGTCAGGTATGCCCATCAGAAGTTTATATATAAGGGAAATTAGTCGTCTCTGTGGCTTGCCTGCAATTCATAAGCGCTCAAATGGGGTGGGATCTCTATCTAATTTTTCTTTGTGTTTATAATGCGATATTTAGTGTATTAACTGGTTATATCTCATCCATGAGGAGAAGATAGGGTTATTTAACTCTGACATCTTGTGTTGCGATTTGAACCTAGCATTTTCTATCGCGTTGAATAAACAGCCCATTTTAAGAGCATATGGGGTATTTAGTCGTTTTCCCAGTTTATAATATGGTATTGCAGGGTTTTCTAGTATGGGCAGCAAAGATGAAAATCTAGATGAGATATGTGTGCTAGTAGAAACCACCCTATCCCATTCAGACAGAGTGTCTTTTATCATAGGATATTTGTTTATAATTTTTGGACGTTGCGCCGGGGCTATCCACGCCAGTGTTCCCACATTGTTGAGTTTAAGAATCTGACCGTCTAGCCCTACCCAGGCTTTGTGAGTAGTGTTCTGTGACCATTCCACTATATGTTGTAGTGTTATTGCCCAGTTGTATGTCTTTAGGTCTGGGAAACCCAGTCCCCCCCTGTCTCTGGGAAGATACATAGTTCTCTGTGGTATCCATGGCTTTACACCCGCCCACACAAACTGTTACAGCATCCCCTGTAGTTGGGCTAAATAGTCTCATGGGAGGGAGATCGGAATGGTCTGCATAATATACAAAATATGCGGTAGTACGTTCATTTTAACCACTCCAATGTTACCCAGCCACGATAGAGGCTTATTTTTCCAGGACGAAAGGTCCCTTGTTATTTTGTCCCTTAGTCTTAGGTAATTGTCTTTATATATGTTCTGCTGTCTATGTGATAAGTATATTCCCAAGTATCGCAATTTCGTGGTAGACACCGAGATCTCAAAATTCTCCCGAAGGTGATTTACCTGTTCGGGTGGGGTGCTAATGTTCAATAATTCAGATTTTCCTAAATTTAGGTGGAAATTTGAAACTGTTCCGTACAAATCTATCTCTTTAAGAAGCTTGGGTATTGATGTATTTATGTTTGTGAGAGTATACAGTATGTCGTCCGCATAGAGTGCTTGTTTATGCTCTACGTCGCCTACAACCATCCCTGTGATCTTAGCATTCTGTCTAACCCTACACGCTAGGGCCTCGATGGACAGGGCAAACAACAACGGAGATAAGGGGCACCCATGTCTGGTTCTATTTGTTATTTTGAATGTCTCCGAGAGGGTTCCGTTTACTCTCACTGAGCGCCCGGGTGGAATATAAGGCGAATACCATATTTAGAAAAGACTCACCAAAGTTCATGATTTTCATTACCTGACATAGAAAAAAAACAATCCACGTGGTCAAAGGCCTTCCCTGCGTCAGTCGAGAAGAGGGCCATAGACACACCTTTAACTCTAGCGTAATTAACTAGCTGTAACACCTTTGTGGTGTTGTCCCGCGCCTCTCTGCCCAGAACAAAACCCACCTGATCGGTCGAAATTAAATCTGGAAGGAAGTTGTTTAAACACTTTGCCAAAATCTTGGCCAGCAATTTAATATCAGTATTCAATAATGATATGGGTCTAAAATATTCAGGGGCGGTCGGTGCCTTACCTGGTTTGGGGATGATTGTAATGTGTGCCTCTAGCATAGAGTCTACCAGTTCAGGGCTGTCCCCTAAGGTTGTTAAATAGTTGAAGCATGTGCAGAGCTAGTATTGAAATAAATTTCTTATAGTATCTTGGTGTGAGTATGTCAGGACCCGGACATTTCCCTTTGGGTAAGTCTCTAATTGAGTCAGTCAGTTCTTTTAGTGTGATTCGTGCACTAGCTTATCTGCGTCTGTCTCGTCTAATTGAGGTAGTTCCAATTTAGTCAGATAGTCGTAGTCGTCAATTCGCTGCCTTTTAGACGACTGTTTCTCTGTGCTTTGTGCTGTGTCAGCTACTTTTGATATGTTATATTCAGTAGATTACTACAATATGTATGGAAGGCCTCCGCCATTTGTTTGCTGCTTTTATGTTTGGTGCCATCTTTCGAATTTAGATAATGCATATACATTTTAAGTTGTGATCTACGGATCGACCTAGCCAGCAATTTCCTTGGTTTATTACCCACTCATAATATTGCTGCTTAATAATAAGCGTGCGTCTATGGTAAGCTGTTAAGAGATGTTGTTTGAGCTCGCTCCTAGCTTCAGCGATCAGGGTTTTTGTCGTCCCTTCATTCGGGTCTTGTTTGTGTTTGGATTCCAAGTTAGAGATTTACTGCAAGAGCTGTATATGCTTCTCTCTATATTGTTTAACTAATCTGGCCTTATGTTTTAGGAATACCCCTCGTATAACGCATTTATGCACCTCCCATGTGTTTGCTAATGAGGTGTTTGATGGGTCATTGATCAAGAAATATTCTGTTATGGACTTATGAATATCGTCTGCTATAAGGGATTTCTCCAGTAAGGAGTTGTCCAGTCTCCAAATATACGTAGTGGGGGGATGTCGGGCCATTCTATAGTACATATAGCTGGCGCATGATCGGACCATGTGATGGAGCCTATTTCACATCCGACAGTCAAGTCCAACCCTATTGAGTCCGTAAAAGAATAATCTATGCACAAGTACTTATTGCACGGAGGGGAGTAGTATGTGTAGTCATGTCCTGTCGGGTGTAGTGTTCTCCATATATTGTGGAGTTGTATGTCAGCCAATTAGGTCCTTGTGATCTTAATGGTTCTATTAGGGACACTAGAGACCCCATTAGAGGTGTCAAGTTGTGGGTCCAAGGGAAGATTTAGGTCCCCGGCCATGAACACTGGTCCCTTAGAGTGATCCAGTATTATCTTGACTACTCGCTTGATGAATTGGTGTTGAGCTATGTTTGGTGCATATATGCATACAAGTGTGATCGGGTGTCCATGAAGCGTACCCTGCATTACTAAGTATCGCCCATCTGGGTCTTTTTCAATATGCACTAACTTGAGTAAGACTGTGTTGTGTATCAAGATACCCACTCCACCCTTCTTTTCGGATCCTGATGAGAAGTATGCTGTAGTGTATGTAGTGTCAAACCACTTTGGCTCCCTTCCCTTACGGAAGTGTGTTTCCTGTATAAAAAGGGGGAGGGGAGGAAAGGGGCATTCTCTTCTACAATAACTAGGCCATAGTCCCCTGCTGTTAACGGCTACATAGAGAGGCCTGAGTGGTCATAGAGGACAAAAGGGGGCACATGCATAAATATAACAACAGCAAGATAGTTCTGTTCATAAGGTTCAGTGGCAGTTTGTCAAGTCAAGAGCCTGTCAGTTAATATTATTAAGTAAAGGATACTCTGGCAGCCGTTAGTGGGGCCTCAAAGGCCCCTTTTGCTTACTCCTAGTATCTTATTAACTGATCAAAGTTTGGAGAGTTCCTTTATCTGGTCAGTCCGGACCAGGCGTAGTTGCATTCTCAGCACTCTCTTGTGATGCAGGTCAGTTTTCCTCCATTGGAATTGATAATGTAGAGTAAAAGGTCTTAAGATCTCTACCAGGTCTGTACACTGCTGTTCTGTTATGTGAAGCAACAAACGATACCGGGAAGCCCCAGCGGTATTGTACCTTATGTTCCCTAAGTTTCAGGGTAACATGACTTAATTCAGTTCTTTTTTGAAGCATTACCGGTGCTATATCGAAAACAGCTGGATTTCTTCCCCCCACATGGAGCACTGGGTGTTTGGCTCTTGCGCACCTGAGTATTTCCTCCTTATCTTTAAAATTAAGGAATTTGATAATAATATCCCTTGGTGGACCTTTTGGTGGTGGTTTGGGCCGAAGGGCCCTGTGGGCTCTTTCCATGACAATCTCGGGTGAGCTAAGTGTTCCCTTTATGGTTCAGAATAGACTTTGTAGGTAACCCTCTATTGCCGGGGATGTATTGTTTCAGAGACCCCCCGGACCCTGATATTATTTCTGCGGCAGCGGTTTTCAAGGTCCTCCAATTTGTCTGAAAGGGCCTGCATTGTAACCTGTTGTTGTTGTATATCCCTACTATTTTATTGGGCAGTGTTGGTAACTGAGGCTTGGGCTACCTCCACCTGTGCCACCCTGGTTTCCAGGGTGTTAATGTCCTTTCTAAGATCTCCAAAGAGACTGCGCATTTCTTGCAGGTCATCCTTGGTGAGGGGCTGGGGATGACTGTCCTTCTGCTGTAACTGTGCAGGGGTGACTTGAGACTGTTGACTGTTTGTCATATCTTCTGTCTGCGTGTTAGTATTAGGTTCCATCTGTTTAAGTTATTTGCTTAGTGGCCTAATCGGTGTATTCTTCTCTGATCTGACTGACTTTTTCTTAGGCATTACCTCAGGGGAGACTTGGTGTGATACGGGGGGCAATTGTGTTGTGGCTGTGTAGTTAATGACCCCTGTAATTGGCAGCTGCTGCTAAACTTGATGTGTCTCTATGCCCCGTTTTGTATGTGCATATGGGGAGATAATCAGGAATATAAGCAGCGCTCTTCCTACACGAAACTCCCTAGGAGTATGCTACCAGGAGACTGACAGTTATTTACTGTATCTGGGTACAATGCTGGGTTACTGTTAATGCAAATAGTTGCCTTGGGTTGGTTATGTGGTGGGTAGGACGGTGCTCAGTATTAGACTTAGGGAGAGTGGCACTGCGTGTATTGGCCATGCGGGCACAAACTTGTCTGATACCTGTGATTGGATGTGCCTTCTCTCCTCTCCACCAGACTCACCCCACACCTCTCAAGTGTTCTTTGCTGCTATGTCGGCTCTGAAACTTTTTTTCAGTCTGCCCACTGGGCCACGCATCCGGCCGGCGCAAACCGTGTTTCCTCTCAAATATTTCAGGCTCACAGCACTTTCTCAGATGTCTATATCTCCACAAGGAACAGTTAGTGCATTCACCTCGGCAACCACTCTGTTCTGATCATCCACGATCTGTGTTTGTTCTCCGTTATTGTGTAGTTCCATCCAGGGAATTTAGCTGCACTTCCGGTCTCCCATAACGGTTATGCTGCGGTTAGTTGGAATCGCTCATGAACATGAAGGCTGTAAATAAAATTCTTATTTCGGCCTCTTACTCTGTCACCCACTGTATTGCTGAGATTTTGAGGGTTGTTGGGATGTGGATTATGCCATTTTTGTAGCGTGTACACATTTTTTTATATGCACACTTCCCGAGGCTCCAGCTCCTACTGAGCATGTGCAAAAGTGCACAGTAGATATATGCATATTGGCTGATGGCTTTCACATAATACAAGGGGAAGGAAAATTTGATTAATTTTAAAATTTGTCAGAAAATATTCTACTGCTTATTTCAAGGTAAGTGTTTTTGCACTGTCTCTGTATTCTGTATTTACCAATTATACAATTATTTTGTATTTAGTGATCCTTTAATGGGATACTAAACTCAAAACATATCATTCATATGAAAGAGCATCATGTAAATATACTGAATTTATTTATTTTATTTTGTATGAATAAAACATGTAAAGCAAAAGCTATTTCATCTTAAATAGAAAAGAATGCAACTATCAGTTGTGTACTTCCTTCTAATGCTTATTGGCAGATAAGTACTTCCTGATAATGCTTATTGGCTCATAAGTACTTCCTGCTTATGCTAAACTTTAGTAGACAAAACATTAAAGTGACAGTCAACACCTTGAGCTTTTTATGTAAAATGTGTAGTGATGCATAATGAGACAACTTTGCAAAATACTTTCATTATTTATTTTGACCATTTTTCTTGTAATTTAGCTCTGAAAATTGTGGATTTTCTAATACTTAAAACTTGAAATGTACACTGCAGACTTCTCAAGGCTTCCCCAGCTGCATATCTGTCCCTAATTGGCTTTAACTACTAACCTCTGCAAAACTGCATTTTATACTGACATTAGACTCAATCTCTGATTGGCTTCTCTAAATAAAGCAAATGGTAGGGGAAGTTTGGCTATTAAAAATAATGACAGCAATAAAGATGTTAATTTATTTAAAAAAAGTTTAGACATTTATTGCTAACATATTAGTTTACAGCTGAATGTGACATATTTCACTTTATAATTATAAAAATGTCAACATGATTAAAAACCCTACAAAAAAACATAAAAAGCTTTTTCTTTTTTTTTGTTCATGGCTAAATAATAAATATTCAGTCCAATAAGCATTTAATATACTCACATGTCTGCCTGACTAGGCCTTGGTTTCTTGTATTTATGGCTATAGCTTAGGGCCGCATGGCAGTTTTTGAAGAGTTATTTTTGTGATCTTGTACGAGATAAATATGAACATTTTTAAAATACTAATAATATCAAATATCCTGTAATATACCATTAACCAAAGTACATCCCTTTGATGCAACTGTTTGTTTTTTGTTTGTTTTTTATGTTTTTTTATGTTTTATTCATAGTTTTATTTATTTTTTTGGTAAGGATGTAAACTTCAAAGTAAGCTTTCTAAAAATCGTACTTACTTTACTTACAGAGTTAAGTGGAACCTTGGGTACAGTTTGTCCTGTCGGACTTACATGTGCAAACCCGACAGGAGTAAAATAATTCTTCATGTGCACTAACTCAACACAAGCTTTCTTAAGGTGCATTATGTATTTATTATATATAAAATATTGAAAAATATTTATAACTAATATAAATAATTATTATAGAGAAACTAAAATGTTCGAAAAAATCCATAAAATATACATGTATAGCTTACAGTGGGCCGGATTACAAGTTGTGCAGCAAATCTAAATTTACTGTTAGCGAAAACATAATTTATTTATTTTTTATTCTCGGGATCCGCTCGTATTACAAGTTGAATTTTTTTTTTTTTAAATCAGCCAATCACATGGCAGAAACTTAACGTATTTAGGCATCTAGACATGGTGAAGACGACTTGCTGAAGTTCAAACCGGGCATCAGAATAGGGAAGAAAGGGGATTTAAGTGACTTTGAATGTGGCATGGTTGTTGGTGCCTGATGGGCTGGTCTGAGTATTTAAAAAACTGCTGATCTACTGGGATTTTCACGCACAACCATTTTCTAGAGTTTACAGAGAATGTTCTGAAAAATAGAAAATATCCAGTGAGCGGCAGTTGTGTGCACGAAAATGCCTTATTGATGGCAGAGGTCAGAGGAGAATGGACAAACTGGTTTGAGATGATAGAAAGGCAACAGTAAATTAAATAACCACTTGTTACAACCAAGGTATGCAGAATACCATCTCTGAATGCACAACATGTTGAACCTTGAAGCAATGGGCTACAGCAGCAGAAGACAACACAGGGTGCCACTCCTGTCAGCTAAGAGCAGGAAACTGAGGCTACAATTCGCACAGGCTCACCAAAATTGGACAATAGAAAATTAGAAAAACGTTGCCTGGTCTGATGCGTCTCGACTTTAGATGCGACTTTCAGATGGTAGGGTCAGAATTTGGCGTAAATAACATGAAAGCATGAATCTATCCTGCCTTGTATCAATGGTCGTGTAATGGGGTCGGGGTTATCTTCTTGGCACACTTTGAGCCCTTTATTACCAATTGAGCATCGTTTAAACGCCATGGCCTACCTGAGTATTGTTGCTGACCATGTCCATCCTTTTGTGACTACAGTGTACCCATCTTCTGATGGCTACTTCTTGAGCATGACAGTGAGTTCATTGTACTCCAATGGCCTCAACAGTCACCAGATCTCAATCCAATAGAGCACCTTTGGGATGTGGTGGAATGGGAGATTCGCATCATGGATGTGCAGCCAACAAATCTGTATCAACTGCGCAATGCTATCATGTCAATATGGACCAAAATCTCTGAGGAATGTTTCCAACACCTTGTTGAATCTATGCCACAGAGAATTAAGGCAGTTCTGAAGTCAAAAGGGGGTCCAACCCAGAACTAGCAAGGTGTACCTAATAAAGTGGCCGGTGAGCTTATATCTGATGGTATTTTGTGTAATACATATCTATACCTATATAAAGATGATTATATATAGGTAAAGATATATACAGATATGTATAGGAATATCTAATTATAAATACTTAGAACAGATTCCCCTAAGTGAAGGACATTGGAATGTGAAATATTTACAGTAAATACACACTATAAATATTACATTGTATACATATTTTTAATGTCATTTTTTGGGGACAATTTTATTCATGGTTAAGTTGGTGCTCTTTGATTTGGTTTTCAGCACAATGTAATAAAATAGATTACGAGTTTTCTGGTATGAATGAAAAAGCGGAGTTATCACTCTTTTTCACTACCGCTGGTATTACGAGTCTTGCAGGTTTAACTTAAAACTCATAACTAAAGTGCTAAAAAGTACACTAACACCCATAAACTACCTATTAACCTCTAAACCGAGGCCCTCCCGCATTGCAAACACTAAAATAAAATTATTAACCCCTAATCTGCCGCTCCGGACATCTCCGCCACTATAATAAACATATTAACCCCTAATCCCTCGCACTCCCACATCGTAAACACTAGATAATTATTATTAACCCCTAATCTGCTGTCCCTAACATCGCTGCAACCTACATTACTGTTATTAACCCCTAATCTGCTGTCCCTAACATTGCTGCCACTATACTAAAGTTATTAACCCCTAAACCTAATCCTAAATCTAATCCTAACACCCACTAACTTTAATATAATTAAAATAAATCTAAATAAAAATTAGTACCATTAACTAAATAATTCCTATTTAAAACTAAATACTTACCTATAAAATAAACCCTAAGCTAGCTACAATATAACTAATAGTTAAATTGTATCTATCTTAGGTTTTATTTTTATTTTACAGCTAAGATTGTATTTATTTTAACTAGGTAGACTAGTTAGTAAATAGTTATTAACTATTTACTAGCTACCTAGTTAAAATAAATACAAATTTACTTGTAAAATAAAACCTAACCTGAGTTACACTAACACCTAACTTTACACTAAAATTAAATAAATTACATGAATTAAATACAATTAACTAAATTACGAAAACAAACAAACGCTAAATTAAACAAAATAAAAAAGAAATGATCAAATATTTAAACTAATTACACCTAATCTAATAGCCTTATCAAAATAAAAAAGCCCCCCCAAAATAAAAAATCCTAGCCTACAATGAACTACCAATGGCCCTTAAAAGAGCCTTTTGCAGGGCATTGCCCCAAAGAAATCAGCTTTTTCCTATAAAAAAAAAAAACCCACACAACCAAACCCCCCAAAAAATCCTATCTAAAAAAAACTAAGTTCCCCATTGCCCTGAAAAGGGCATTTGGATGGGCATTGCCCTTAAAAGGGCATTTAGCTCTTTTTCCACCTAAACCCTAAGCTAAAAATAAAACCCACCCAATAAACCCTTAAAAAACCTAACACTAACCCCGGAAGATCCACTTACAGTTTTTGAAGACCCGACATCCATCCTCAATGAAGCAGCAGAAGTCCTCATAGAAGCCGGCAGAAGTCTTCATCCAAGTGGGCCAAAGTCTTCATCCATCCAGCGCGGAGCGGCTCCATCTTCAAGACATCCGGCGCGGAGCATCCTCTTTAATCGACAGCTCTTCCAGAATGAAGGTTCCTTTAAGGGACGTCATCCAAGATGGCGTCCCTTGAATTCCGATTGGCTGATAGAATTCTATTAGCCAATCGGAATTAAAGGGTAAAAAATACTATTGGCTGATGCAATCAGCCAATAGGATTGAGCTTGCATTCTATTGGCTGTTCCAATCAGCTAATCGGAATTCAAGGGACGCCATCTTGGATGACATCCCTTAAAGGAACCTTCATTCTGGAAGAGCTGTCGATTAAAGAGGATGCTCCACGCCGGATGTCTTGAAGATGGAGCTGGTCCGCGCCGGATGGATGGAGATAGAACATGCCATCTGGATGAAGACTTCTGCCGGCTTGGATGAAGCCTTTGACCCGCTTAGATGAAGACTTCTGCCGGCTTCGATCTGGACTTCTGCTGCTTCGTTGAGGATGGATGTCGGGCCTTCAAAAATTGTAAGTGGATCTTTGGTTGTTAGTGTTAGGTTTTTTTAAGGGTTTATTGGGTGGGTTTTATTTTTAGCTTAGGGTTTGGGCGGAAAAAGAGCTGAATGCTCTTTTAAGGGCAATGCCCATCCAAATGCCCTTTTCAGGGCAATTGGGAGCTTAGGTTTTTTTAGATAGGATTTTATTTTGCTATATATTAAAGTGCAAAACATTAGAAACATCGTCTACAATCAACAATATACATGCCTAATTATTTAAATACTAATGATTCATGTGGGAATCTAACCTGTGACCTGTCAGTCCCTAGGTGAGAGAACTAACCACTAGACTATTCTAACATGTTGTGAAACTAAGTGAAACTAGTATGTATAAAGAGTATGTGGAATCTCATTCCCTAAAGTATATATATACTGGGAAATACTAGAAAATACTCTCACACTAGAATAATGTTAGTACCTGGCGGGAAACGAACCTGCAACCTGTTGGTCCCTAGGGTGTGTAAACATAAATTCTCTTTCCCCATAGGAATCAATGGGGCTGCATTACAGAGTTTTATGCTCCTTTATTGCAGGTGTTAGGCTTTTTTTTAGCCGGCTCTCCCCATTGATGTCTATGGGGAAATCGTGCACGAGCACGTAAAACCAGCTCAAAGCAGCGCTGGTATTAGAGTGCGGTATGGAGCTCAATTTAGCTCTACGCTCACATATTGCCTGCTAACGCCGGGTTTATGAAAACCTGTAATAGCAGCGCTATAGGGAGTTGAGCGGTGGAAATAACTTGCAAGTTAGTACCGAGCCGCTCTTACCGCAAAACTCATAATCTAGCCGATAGTCATTTAAAAAAATTAATACATTGGAGGGATCATGTATCCAACCCTTTGGGTATCGTGAGAATTGGTGTAATCGGATTGTATGTTGGGGTTCTTCAGGTTTTGGGAAGTATTTGAATGAGGAGGTGTACATTGGGGTGGGGAGACAGGGTAGAGGAGTTCCTTAGATGTTGGAAGTTTTGTCTTGGAGGGATGGTGTAGGTGGTCCCTTGGGTTTTAGGGATGATTGACAGGTCAGATGGGTTAATTGTGATGTGGGGGTATTGATTACGTTAGACTTATGGTGGGGAAACATTTTACTTTGTATCCATCTGCTTTGGGTTTTGGGGTTTGGTAAGAAGTTTGCACCAACTGAAGCAGCTGTAAAATAAAAGGAGGTTAAGTGTGCAAATAATGTTGCTAATGCTATTATATTAGAACAACAATCATATAAAGAGATATGTATGATAAATTGTCAATGCATATTTCAATAGGTTTTTGTGCAGATCGGTTTTAATTAATTTGAGGTTACCACTGTGTTGCAAACATTTCTATATAAAGAGTATCTCAGTTGTGATTTATTATAACAAAATAAAAAAGACATGGGGTATGTTGAACAACCTTAGCAGTAACCAGAGTCACCACAGACTCAACACTCAATGCAAACTATTTGTATTCACATAAACCCTTTACTTGTTAATTGCCTTAAATCACGCTTTATGATACGTTTATATAAACATCACCACTAATGCATACTTAATACTAAAAAGCAGCAGCAAAATCCTGACTTGTAAAGAGGACAAGACATCCCCAATAAATGTGCTGTGAATCTTATCTCTAAAAAGCAGAATACAGAGAATACAATGCAATCCCAAAGGTAAAAGTCTTTCAGTTTTCTGCCAAACTATCCTGGAACGAAATGGCCCCGCACTGAAGTGGCCTTAGTCACACAGGACAACAGCTTATAATGGAGAGTGAAACAATGCTCAGGGATCCTTTAAGCAGGTGCGTACACCATGTTCCTCTTTACTTGTTCCTGTGACTACAAGGGTTAATGCAATTTTAAGCAACTTTTATTTTACTCCTACTATAAATTTTTCTTCGTTCTCTTGATATCTTTATTTAAGAAACAGGAATTTAAAGCTTAGGAACCAGCTCATTTTAGGTTCAGAACCCTGGATAGAGTTTGCTTATTGGGGGCTACCTTTAGCAAACCAATAAACAAGCATAACCCAGGTTCTCAACCAAAAATGGGCCGGCACTTAAGCTTTACATTCCTGCTTTTTAAATAAAGATAGCAAGAGAATGAAGAAAATTGATAATAGGAGTAAATTAGAAAGTTGTTTAAAATGTGCATGCTCTATCTCACTGGTTTTCAAACCCATCCTCAGGCTTCCCTAACAGACCACATTTTGAGGATATCTGAACTAGAGCACAGGTGAAGTAATCAGCTGATTAGTAACCATGGTTATTTTACCTGCTGACATCCAAGGTTATCCAGGAAACTTGGACTGTTGGAGAGGCATGAGGACAGGTTTGAAAACCAGTGCTCTATCTAATTCATTAAAGAAAAAAATTAGTTTATTGTCCCTTTAACTCCAAACAGTGTGCTCACAGCTGTTCTCTTGCTAATGGCCTGATGGTCTAAAGCTCTCTGCCCTGGCGAGATGATCTAAGAAGTCTCGACTGTATGGTGAGGTCTCTCAAATAAATTTAGAAACTTGTGCTCTAGTCCAACACCCTGTTAGAACTACAGTGCTAAATCTGAAGGTAGTTATGCATTTGAACATTTTAATATTCTTCACACAGAAGAAAATGTTCTTTTTATTTTTAAATATATATTTATACAAATATATATGATTGATTTATAGAATATATTAATATGAATGTATATAGGTATAGACATATACAGATGCTAGCCGTTAAAAAGAGTGACGGCTCAAAGGAGCAACATAACAAAAGAGTGACATAAATACTGTATCAAAAGTGACACCTACAAAAATTAAAAAATGTTTCAAAGGAATGACAATTCAAAGGAATGACTGTTTCAAAGGACGGGTTTTAGGGGTTAGAGAGTTTTAAAGGGACAGTCTACTATATTAATTGTTTAAAAAGATAGATAATCCCTTGACCCCTCCACTGGGAACTTATCTAAAATGAAAACACAACACCAAACATGGGGTACAAAGGCCGCAGCTTTTTATTAACTTAAATACATATAACAAATAATCAAATACTCAAACCCAAAACAGAGCTTGCCCATAGCAGTCACATAACTCCATTATCCATCACATTCCCATCCCATTCTCCCCTGGCCTTCCAGGAAGTACCCATAACTGCTATCCCACCAGGCAAGCACTCCGCCAGCAGCTGCGACATGACATCCTCAGTTTACAGGGAGGGAGGGAGCTTCTTCCCCATGGACCTTGCAAAGAGATTTGGCACTCTTTCTAGGCCACCCCCACACTTTAAATACCTAAACACCCGGACCCATCTCTAACTCTCTGATTGGTCCTCAGGCTGGGGTCAAATGCCCCTCCGTAGCAATTCCTCTTCCATGGCTCCATTGACCCCTCCACTGTGAACTTATCTAAAATGAAAACACAACACCAAACTTGGGGTAACAAATAATCAAATACTCAAACCCAAAACAGAGCTTGCCCATAGCAGTCACATAACTCTATTATCCATCACACTCCCATCCCCTTCTCCCCTGGCCTTCCAGGAGGTACCCATAACTGCTATCCCACCAGGCAAGCACTCCACCACAGGCAAAGGCATTAACGCTGTGCCCCATCAACCAACCCCAAGGCCTTTGTAACCCCTTCTTTAATGTTAAAATTAAACAGATGCAGACCCACTTCATTTAAATGGACCCCATCTCGAAGGAAAAAACATCTACCAGAATCCCCTTTGAATTCTAAATGCCGTAAAGACAGCCCACCCCGTTTTTTGACAAAAGCACTCATCATCCTATTCAATTTCCTTTGTGATGTATCCAGCTTTTTTACATCCCACTCTGCCCTCCAAGCTAAATGTGGTCTCAATTTCAGACCACAAAATCCCCATCCCCGGAAAAAGTTCCAAAAGCCTCTCTATATCCCTCTTCATTGCATCCACCAACTCCTTCTGTGATATAAAACCTAAGTCGTTCCCCCCAACATGAATAAATAGTACCTTGTGCGGGCAATAAAGTCTCGCATATTCTATCACTCTAACCAGCAACTGATCCCACTTCATGCCTCTGAAACCCAGCCAATGAATGCAGACCTCTTCAGGCGACCACCAGCTGTACCCCTTTTTCTTTAACCTCCGCTGCCTTCCTCACTTAATAAATGTATGAATGGCCCATCAACCAACAATTAACCAGATCTGTGTAAACAAAACAACAACAACATCAATATATTATATTAAGGCCGGCCTAATATAAGACAAATAACTGTTAGATACCCATCTCCCAATCCTCTTAATCCCCGCAACCCCTACCCCTAAGGCTTGAACCTCCATAGCCACCCCTATCCTGAAAGAGTGTGTCCCAAATTCTCTAGGCTCTAAACCTAACAAACTCACATACCTTCTAAAGACTGCCTGAAATTGAAAACGAGACAGCGTTGTCCTATCAGCGTGTATAAAAAGAGGGCCCATCATTTGTGGCCTAACTCCCACATACTCCTGCAAACTGAGCACCGGGCAACAAACACCCCCCATTGCCTTCAGTGATATCTAACATCCATTCCCCATCTGGTCCGTCTTGGACCTTCTCAACCATATCGTCAACACACCATCCCCTATAGCCACATCTGCCTTTTGAATCCCCCCTTTGTCCTGCCTATTCATTCCCACCAGCTCTGATATTCTAAAGGCCCGAAAAAAGGCCATCACAAAGGCCAACCTAAAAAGCTTGTATTCGAATTCTGACAAACAAACCCCTTGCAAATTCCCAAGTATGTGCACCAAAACTGAATACACCACTGGTCTTCTGCCGTCCAGCACCACCTTCCTTTTACACAAACTCTTCTCTGCCAACCTGACCACAAATTTCTTGGATACATCCTCCCACCCCATGAGTTGAAATTAAAAGGCCATCGCCTAAACTCCTGTTGACCAAGGAACGTGATACCCCCGCCCTCTGCCATTCCAAAATCCAGTCTAGGATTGCCTCAGCTCTGCCTTCGGAAGAGTGCACCACTTCACGCCCTTGCAAAAATCTAAACCACAAGGACCATACCTGTGTGTATGACCTCCACGTCCCATGAGCTACTGCTCCCTCACCAAGTTCAGCCAGTCACGAATTCTCTCCTCCACAATGACTCTGGGCACTGCTCCCCCTCTTCCTCCGCCTCCGGAACCAGGTCCCGAAAATGATCCCACTGCAAATGGGAAAGAGCATCAGCCACATTATTCTCCTTACCAGGCACATGCACTGCTCGAAACATCACATTGCATTGTAAACATTTCAACACAAATAATCTCAACAAATGAATCACAGGCAATGAAGCAGTGGTCAGGGGGTTAACCACCGAACCCACCCCCATGTTATCGGTATGAAATGTGACCCTTTTATCTGCCAACAGATGTGGCCAAACCTCTAGAGCCACTACCAGGGGGAACAACTCCAAGTACACCAATTTTTTTGTTAACCCTTCATTATGCCACGACTCTGGCCATTGCCCCACGCACCACCTGCCCTGTAGATAGGCCCCGAATCCAACTGCCCCCGCCGCATCCGTAAACAAGTGGAGGTCGGACTCTGCTACCGCCACCTCCTGCATCAAGGCCTTCCCATTAAATTCTCCCAGGAACCTTTTCCACACTATCAAGTCCTCCTTAAGCTCCTTCTTCAAACGGATTCTGTGAGACAGTTCCTTAGCCCCCGTTGTCGTCAGTGACAGTTTTCGCGTGAAAATCCTTCCCACCGGGATGATTCTACATGCAAAGTTAAACTTCCCAATTAGGGATTGCAATTCTTTCAACTTCAGTTTCCGCATACCGAACCACCGCTACTTAAGGGTCAATCCCGTCATTTACCGAGGCCCCTTTTGGGTAGGACAGATGGTGAATCATTCGAAACTGCCCCGGAACCTTCTTAGGCACCACGCACAAAGGTGAAACCCTCAAATTATCTAAAGGCATGTCTTTGAATGGGCCCGACATCCTGCCCAATGCAACTTCCTTCCAGAATTTACTACTGACCACCTATGGAAATTCCCTGGCCGATTTTAGGTTCCCATGGGTCCTAAATCCCCCACCTTCCACAAATGGGATCCAGAAACCTGAACTGAAACACGTCAGCAACAGCTCCACGTCCATCCTTCCCCTCTTTCCCCTAGCGTACCATTTTAGCCATGGTATCATCCTTTTGACCCTCACCGGGGTTCAGGCCCTGTGTACCCATGTCCCCCGGCTTGGCTGGCAACCTCCCTCTCTTAAAGCATTTTGCAAATGCATGGGTCCCCCCACACCCTGAACATTCGTGCTTATACTTACACGCTCCTCCAAATCTGCATTGCCCGTTGTTGAATTGGAAGCACAAGCCCTTTATGAGGACTGCCACTGTCGACGAGCCACTTCCCCCAGCTCCTGCTCCCCCGGGCCCGCAAAAGGACTGCCCCCCACGGAATGGTGTCATCATCTCCAGCCAGATCCCCATGCCGTGGTCATCCCACTTCATGTCCGGCCTCACCGCGAAACTGTTCATCGTTGCGCCACCATGCCATCCCACCCTAGGTCCGATATGCCGCCAATATTTTGTCAAAGTAACAAAACAGCCTGGAGCCCTGCTCCAGGAACTTCTCCGCCATCACGCTTGCTAAGATACAAAATGCCCTTGACCAATTTCCAAACGTCTTGGGCAACTTCCTGTATCTCTTCTTGTGCTCCTCCTCCTCCTTTTTGCCTTGCTCCCCTTTGGTGTCCTCCTTGATCTCCACAAACTGCTCTAATGGTAAGAATGAGAATATCTCCAAAAACTCCCGTTTCCATATTGTTTCTTTGACGTCCTGGGCCAAATGTATGCCCAGGGGCCCAATCATACAGAGACATGGCCTACACAATGCCACTTCCGCTACCTTGATGGATCCACCTGCCGTGGCCGTCGCCACCCCCCCCTGCTACCCCTTGCCTCACCTGTTAGCCCCATACCCCGGCTACACCCGTGCCACACTGTTTCTCCAACTGTGCCACCAAGTCCCTCAAGCCTTTCAACAACACCCCTACCCCATCATTCACATTCCCCACATTATCATTAGTAGTTACAGAGGTCTCTGCTGACAACCGTGACACCTCACCTGTGTTGCTAGGTGCCGTGGCTTGTCCCTCCCTGCCGCCCTCATGGGATCCCCTCCCTGCTGTCTCTGACCTCCTGGTCCTCTCCGCTGACCTTCTGTCTGTTCTCCCAGCCTCTTCCCCATGCCTTCCTGTGGATCGTGTTCTGATCCTTGACCTCTCTCTGTCCCGATTTCCACCCCGCCTGGGTGACCTCTCCAACCTGCCCCAAGTTGGAGAGACATGTGACAACCTCCGCCTTCTGTCATCCACCAGAGAACAGGACCTACCCCGCCGTCTGTCTGCCCCAGATCCGCTGCCTCTCTGGCTGCCCTGCCTGCAGCTCTCTGGCTGCCCTGCCTGCAGCTGTGCACTGCTCCTGCCTGTGGGGACAACACATTGTCAAGGTCAGTCCTACCAGACCACCCCGCTGGCTGTGGCCCTTGGTCCTCTCACCCCTTCCAGACCCATCCTCTCCCTACTGCCTTCCCCCCGGCAGCACCAGGTGACATTATTTGTAGCAGCTGTGCCAACACTCTCATGTCCCCTACCTGATCCGCCGCCACTGGTCCGGGCTCCACTACGTTCCCACAAGGCTCCTCATAGAACTCGTTATACGAATCCCCCAGAAAGATTGTGTCCATGTCCATATCCTTAAAGTCGGGTTCCCTCTGAGGCGTCCCCTGCACCGCAGGCCCGCCGTCACTGCTCCTGTTCACCTCCTTGGGTCCTGCTGTAGCGGAGAAAGGAGCAGAGGGCAGGCAAAACCACACCATCAATTAGCACTAACACCTGACAAAACTTACCCCAGGGAGAGGAGGGGGGGGGCAGGTGGAAGGCGAACCACACCACCAATGAAAACAAAACCACCTGCAGCCACCTGAAAATTTCCACCCCATCCCTTACATTTGATACACCTTCCTGAAACTGCTCCCCCCCACCAGTCACCCCACCGCTAATCCTGCTCCTCTTCCCCCTCTATCCTTTTTTTTTTTTTAACTATTCCCCCAGGATCACCCATGCCTAACCTGGCCTGAATTTATTCCTTGCCCCTTATATATATTTTTTTTATTAATTTTTGTATTATTCCCCTTGCCTCCTTCACCTTCCTTCCTTATTCCTCACCTGGACTCCCTACGCTTGAGGCCTTCATCCCCAGGCCGCCAACCCTCTCTGTTAAACTCCTTCTTCTGGGCCTTTTGCCCCTGCGCCCTCTCTACTCTGCTGACACTTCCCTCTGTCAACCTCCCCCCCACCCCGTTCCTCCTCTCCAATGGCCCTGATCACTGGTGACGCCCCTGCAGCAGCGGTTCCAGCCGGGGACACTCTCCTCCCACTTCTTCTTCGCAAGCATGGCCCCTGCGTCCTTGGCCTGCTGTGTAGCTCCGGACTGAGCCGTTCTGGCGGTCTGGCCCTCATGGCAGGGCTCCCCCCAGAGGGCCGTGAAGATTTCCCGCTTCCTGCCGTCTCCCTGTTCTCCAGTGGCACCGAGCCCACCGCCCGCAGCTGCTCCTGCACCCAATCTGCACCTCTGGCGTTAGCCAAGGCCTTTACTGAGGCTATCAGGTCCTGAAGAGCTGCCATCCCTTTGCAAGGTACGTGCCAGAAATTGCCAGCTTCTTCCCCACAGACCATGCAAAGAGATTTGGCGCTCTTTCTAGGCCACCCCCACACCTTAAAGGGACAGTCTACCATAGAATTGTTATTGTTTTAAAAGATAGATAATCCCTTTATTACCCATTCCCCAGTTTTGCATAACCAACACAGTTATATTAATATAATTTTTACCTCTGTGATTACCTTGTATCTAGGATCTAACTGTTTATTATTTATTGTCTAAAATTTAGCATGGTTTTGTGCTAAATCTTAAATAACTCCCTGTGCCTGAACACAGTGTTATCTATATCGCCCATGTGTACTTTCTGTCTCTTTGTGTTGAAAAGAGATTTAAAAAGCATGTGCTAAGAGGCAGCCCTTAAAGGCTTAGAAATTAGTATATGAGCCTACCTATGTTTAGTTTAAACTAAGAATATCAAGAAAAAATTTTTTTTGATGCTAAAAGTAAATTGAAAATTGGAAAGTTGATTAAAATTAAAAGTCCTATCTGAATAATGAAAGTTTAATTTATACTAAACTGTCACTTTAAATACCTAAACACCCGGACCCACCTCTAGCTCTTTGATTGGTCCTCAGGCTGGGGTTAAATGCCCCTTCGTAGCAATTCCTCCTCCAGGGCTCCATTTATTACCCATTTCCCAGTTTTTTCATAACCAGCACTGTTATATTAATGCACTTTTTATCTCTCTGATTAACTTGTATCTAAGCCTCTGCTGAATGCCCCCTTATCTCATTTCTTTTGACAGACTTGGTTTTTAGCCAATCAGTGCTGACTGATAAATAACTCCACTTCAAAGGCTTAGAAATTAGCATATGAGCTTACCTAGGTTAAACTTTCAACAAAGAATACCAAGAGAACAAAGTTAATTTGATGAAAAAAATGAATTGGAAAGTTGTTTAAAAATTGCATGCCTTATCTAAATCACGAAAGTTTAATTTTGATTAGACTGTCCCTAGCTTGTGATATCCCCATGGAAATAAGCTAGCCTCTTGGCAACATCCAATAGCAGTACCTGCTGTCCCTCCTCAACCCCCCCCCCCAACTTGCATAGGTAATTATCCTCATGTGCACACTTTGTTGCATGATATCTCAGGGTTTGGAGTAAGACACTGATAAGCTTCACTTGGGAAATTTAAAGTGTAAGTAATTTTGAAGATTTTTGGAAATTTTATTAAAATACTTATACGCTTTTTTTTTTTTTACACTTTTTTTCACACACAGTTTTATCTCAGTTGACCCTTTTAGAATATGCACATTACTTAAAATGTTTTACGGCACTTTAAAGGGTAAATACTCTTAAAAGGACAGGAAGTTGAGGAGTTGATATATGTAATGGGGTGGAGAGTGTTTAATCTTAAATGGTCAAGAATTAGGGGTTAGATAGTGTAAAAGGGATAGAGGATGATGGTTGTAAAGGTGTAGGGGAAGTCTTAATGGTAGAGGAAATAGTCTTAAAAAAGCAGATGGTCTTTAAAGGGCAAAAGGTTAAGTGGTCAATCAAACTTAAAGGGGCAGGGGATCAGGTAGTCTTAAAGGGTAGGAGTAGGTGTGTATAATATTATAGGGGTCAGAGGGTCAGGTAATCTTTAATGGGTAGGAGGTTTAACCACTTAACCCAATTGACATAGATCTATATGACGCGGTACAAAGCCCATTAGAACCGCATAACATATATCTACGTTGCAGCTTCAGGAAGCTCCAGCTTCTGTTCCTGGGCTGCAGGCATCTGCCTTCATATGGTAATGGAGCACGATCAGTGCTCTGGTTCCATATGAAGGCACATGTCAAATCGTTACAGACAGTGACACTTTGTATGTCACTGTCTGTAATGATCATCTGCTGGTGCCGGAGGGAGATGTGGTAGGGAAAGCGGGAGGCAGGTGGGCAGCAGAGGGGTGAGGGAGGGGTAGGCAATAGGAGGAATCCTACACTGCAGAAAAAAATTGAATGGAGAGGGAGGGATGGGGTCCTCTACTACAGAAAAGGGTTGGAATGGGGGGTGGAAGCTCCCTATGTAATGATCACCAGGAGGGGGGGGGGATGGGGGAACCACTACACTACAAAAGAAATAAAAAAAATCTATTAAATTTTTTTATAAATTAGGTACTGTCTGCCAGAACAAAAGATGACTGTCATAAGTGGGTGGGGGAGGGTTTGAGAGCTGTTTAGGAGGAATCAGGGACGTGGGAGGTTTGAGGAGGATTACTACACTGCAGAAAAAAATAATAATAATAATAATAAAAAAAAAACTATAAACTCCATACCTGATTAACCCTTTCACTGCTGCAAATAATAGAAGTGTGGTGCGCAGCTGCAATTAGAGTCCTTCTAATTACCAAAAACCATTGGAAAGCCATGTATGTCTTTTATTTCTGAACAAAGAGGTCAGAGAGAAGCGTTAACAATCATTTGTGTCATGATTGCACAAGCGGTATGTAAATTATTTCAGTGAGAAACCTAAAGTTTGTGAAAAAGTTAACAATTCTTTTTATATGATCGCATTTGGCAGTGAAATTATGGCATGAATTATACCAAAATGGGGCTAGATCAATACTTTGTGTTGTCTACTTAAAATAAATATATAGTTTTGATAAGTAAATGAAAAAACAAATCAAGGCTCTATTTCTGTTTAAATGGAGTGATAGCAAAAATGCTAAACATAATCTGCTATTTTGGGCAAGTTCTTCTCTGAAATTTCTGATAGCGAATGGGGTTAATGCAGTTTTAAGGGCAAGGGTAGATGGGTAGATAGCCTGTTAGGGGCAAATGTTCTTAAAGGGTAAGTATAGTCTCATATGGACAGTGGAAGATATTCTTAAAAAGGAAATGGCTAATAGGCTTAAAGGTGTAGGAGGTAATAGTCTTAAAGGAGAAGGGTAAAAGTTTTCATGAGGCCGGTATTATGCAGTATTAAAGGGGGGTAGATAGTATTTAGTTGTAACCCCCTGATACCATTTACACAAAAAAATAAATTTTAATGACCCTTAATACAAGTGACACAGACAGTAAATTTTAATGTACCTCTTAACCCCCATCCCTTTCAAAATATTCAACCTCAATATTCCATGTCCCATTAATATGTAATTCCCCCTGTCTTTTCAAATTGGTTACCCCTATCCCTTTTAAGACTATTAATCCCCTGTTCCTTTAAGACTACGTGATCACCTGTCCATTTAAGAAAACTCAACCCCTTAATGACCTGCCCCATTAAGTCTACCTAACCCCCCATTTAATACCTGGCCTTAAACCCCTGCCCCCTTAAAACTCTCTGCTCCTGCCTCCTTTAGACTATCTACCCCCTACCACTTTTGGACTATAAATATCCTCCCTTTCTTTTAAACAACTTTCCCCTTCCCTTTTAAGACTGTCTATACCTACCCCTGCCCCCTTACGTCTAGTTGTCCCCTTGACCTTTTAAAATTATTCCCAGACACTTTAAGGATTACTGATACCTTAACCCTCTGCTTGTTAAAGGGGCAAGATTCAGATGGAAAGTTACTTAAAATTGTATGTTCTATGTACTTCTGTTATCTAATTTGTTTAATTATCTTGGTAACCTTTGCTGAAATTCATAACTGGGTAGGTTTAGGGGCAGCAATGCACTACTGGGATCTGGTGTTTAACTAGTACCCAGTAGTGCATTGCTGCTTCTTCAACAAAGAATACCAAGATAATTATGCAAATTTTAAAAAAGAAGTAAATTGGAAAGTTGTTTACATTTTTTTGTTCTATCTGAATTATTAAAGAAAATGTTATGTACTTCATACCATTAAGACAATCTACCAGCTTACCGCCTGAAGTTTTTAAGATAAACTTACCCCCCCCGCCTCTTTAAGTCCCGTTAAGACTATCTGCACCCTACCCCTTTAAGACTATCTAACAGCCTACCCCCTTCCTGTGAAAGACAACCTGACCCTCTTTAAGGCTATCTACCTTTGCCTTTTAAGACTACCTGCCACCTTTTCCCCTTTTAACCCCACCCCTTTAAGATGATCTACAGACTTCCCATTTCAACATATCTACTCCCTGTCATATTAAGACTATCTACTCCCTATCCCTGCCCCTATAACACTACCTGATTCCCTAACCGTTGCCCCTTTAAGACTATCTTCATCCTACTCTTTTAACACTTCCAGTCTACCCCATGCCCTTTTTGGACTACCTTACTCCTTTCCTTTTTTAGGACTGTCTACCTCTACCACTTGCCCCTTTGAAATTACCTGACCCCTTTATAGTGCCATAATAGTCAAATATTACATGTTATAATTTGTTTAAGCACGACATTTTAAGACTATTGATGATACACCACGGTGTGTTTAACCCCTGAAAAAAAGGGCAGCTTGGGACCAGCAGAGCATTGCTGTGCTCTAGCAGAAACTGATGTTGATCCAATCAGCAGTACTAGCTTTACATCTGTGCGGCACTTCTGTGCGCTTAACCCCTTTACGAAATACACAATAGTGTAGGGTCAATAGTCTTAAAATTACATGTTCTAATTATTTTTTTTTTTTTACTTATTATGGCCCTTTAATCCCTGTCCCTTTAAGACTACCTGACTATTTAACCCTTTTAAGTCTATCTGCAATCTACCCTGATCATTAAGAAAAACTGACACCCTTTCCCCCTCTAACTTCTGTCCCAGCCTACCCCTATAAGACTTTCAAGCAGCCTTTTTAAGACTAATGTATCCCCTTCCCCTTTAAACTTTCTAACCTACTACCTCTTATAGACTACCTGGCTTCCTGCTACTTTAGGACTACTCCATGCACCTATAAGACTACCAAGTCCCTTACTCACTGCCTTTTTAAGACTATTGTGAGCATTTTACATGGTCACTCCTATGATATGACACTCTTTAGTTACAGTAATATTCATGCCACTATTTTGAAATTCATCTTCTATTTGTCACTTTTGTTTTGTCACTCTTTTGATACTAACCCATACAGATATATATACAGGAATATATATTTAAAAATATATATTTTTCTACAATGTGAAGAACATTGGAATGTAAAATATTTACATTAAGTATACAGTAAAACACATGCTAAAATAGAACAAATATGATTTTTCATGTTTTAAGGTATTTGAGTGGAAAGGGCTCCAAAGTGTGTGTGTAAATATTTATTTATATACATATATATATATATATATATATATATATATATATATATATATATATATATCAAGCCGTGATTTGTCATAATTGTGATGATTATGGCTTACAGCTCATGAAAACCCCAAATCCACAATCTCAGAAAATTAGAATATTGTGAAAAGGTGCAATGTTCTAGGCTGAAAGTGTCCCACTCCAATCAGCTAATTAAGTCATAACACCTGCAAAGGGTTCCTGAGCCTTTAAATGGTCTCTCAGTCTGGTTCAGTAGGAATCACAATCATGGGAAAGACTGCTGACCTGACAGTTGTGCAGAAAACCATCATTGACACCCTCCATAAGGAGGGAAAGCCTCAAAAAGTAATTGCAAAAGAAGTTGGATGTTCCCAAAGTGCTGTATCAAAGCACATTAATAGAAAGTTATGTGGAAGGGAAAAGTGTGGAAGAAAAAGGTGCACAAGCAGCAGGGATGACCGCAGCCTGGAGAGGATTATCACGAAAAGGCCATTCAAAAGTGTTGGGGACTTTCACAAGAGCCACCACACACAGACGGATCCTGGACATGAGCTTCAAATGTCGTATTCCTCTTGTCAAGCCACTCCTGAACAACAAACAACATCAGAAGCGTCTTACCTGGGCTAAAGAAAAACAGACCTGGTCTGTTGCTCAGTGGTCCAAAGTCCTCTTTTCTGATGAGAGCAAATTTTGCATCTCATTTGGAAACCAAGGACCCGGAGTATGGAGAAAGAATGGAGAGTCACACACTGCAAGATGCTTGAGGTCCAGTGTGAAGTTTCCACAGTCTGTGTTGATTTGGGGAGCCATGTCATCTGCTGGTGTTGGTCCACTGTGCTTCATTAAGTCAAGGGTCAACGCAGCCGTCTACCAGGAGATTTTTGAGCACTTCATGCTTCCTCTGCAGACGAGCTCTATGGGGATGCTGTCTTCATTTTCCAGCAGGACTTGGCACCTGTCCACACTGCCGAAAGCACCAAAACCTGGTTCAATGACCATGGGATTACTGTTCTTGATTGGCCAGAAAACACACCTGACCTGAACCCCATAGAGAATCTATGGGGCATTGTCAAGAGAAAGATGAGAGACATGAGACCGAACAATGCAGAAGAGCTGAAGGCCGCTATTGAAGCATCCTGGTCTTCCATAACACCTCAGCAGTGCCACGGGCTGATAGCTTCCATGCCACGCTGCATTGAGGCAGTAATTGCTGCAAAAGGGGCTCAAACCAAGTACTGCGTACATACAGTATGCATGGTTATACTTTTCAGAGGTCCGATATTGTTCTACAGGTATGTACAATCCTTGTTTTATTGATTGCATGTAATATTATAATTTTCTGAGATTGTGGATTTGGGGTTTTCATGAGCTGTAAGCTATAATCATCACAATTATGACAAATCACGGCTTAAACTATCTTGCTTTTCATGTAATGAGTCTATATCATATATTAGTTTCACCTTTTAAGTTGCATTAGTGAAATAAATTAACTTTTGCACGATATTCTAATTTTTCGAGTTTCACCTGTATATATATATATACACACAAATACAGTATATACACATATATATGTGCATATATATATAGATATGTTTGCGCTTGAGCAACACATTTACTTCAAACTAGTATTATGCGCGCAAGTTAGCATGGACGAGATATTGCATATCGTGAACCCGCGGTAACAATACCGTGCCACTTATAATCTGGCCCTATGTAGGGCTCTGTATGTAAAGTAGAAACTTGTATATTACAATATAAGGTCAAGAAAAAATCCCAAAGATTTTGTGTGATTTCTGTCCATGGTGGTAAGTTCATGATCCTCAGGCCCTAACAGAGAAGAAACTCACATAACACTCTCCCTCCAGATCCCACTTAACATACAGTTTGGTGCTCAGTCTTCCCATGCCAGCTCCAAACAGTGGCTGTGAGTGACGCATTTTGCCCTGCCCTCTAGGGCGTCATCAGAATAGATATTCAGGAGTCAATGGAGCTACTTAAATACAGCATAATCACTCGACATTTGATGTTTAACAACCAACAATGTTATACTTCAATAGATTAAACACATTTACTGAGCTGGCAGTCTAGAATTCAATTACAGTATAGCAGTGCTACTTATTCATTGAAGATCTGTCACCTGGCTACTTCTAAACAATTATTTCTATTCACACTTTTCAGATTGCAAAAGGAACCAATAACAAATGAAAAAAATAATGTCTTAAAAGAAGTATAATCCATTTTCTTATTTGACCTCATAGCTTCCAGGGTATTTAAAGAGAAAACCCATCTTATCTCACACTGCAGCACATTTTTTTTTAAATCTACATTTCCTCCTTTTCTGCTTTATGACAGATGCTCAATACCCATAAGCTTTTATCATCACTATTATGTGTTTCCTTAAAAAGCCTTGTTCTCCTAAGCCCCCTTTTTTATGTTGTCTCGATGTTCTTGAACTCTATCCTTGAGATCCTTTTAGTTTTACTAACATAAAACCTGGGATATGGGCGGTGCAGCAAATATATTAATCCTATTGTTGAACATGTTATCCATTGTTTGATTTTGTAGCTTGTTCCTGAAGTCCCATAAGTACTTCCTCTCTCAATGTATGGACAATATACACAATTTCCGAAAGGAGAGCAACTCGTCTTTTATGAGACCATTCGTATCCACATTTTCTATTCCAGAACTCTTTTAAATTTGCAATAATCCCATTTGTCCTTCAAGCTGGTTGCTCTCATTACAGTAATCAAAGGTATCTTGAATCTGCTAACAAAATGTGCCAAAACTTCTTAAAAATTCTTTCAATTTTAGCTAATGGTAATTATACTTGGAAACAAACAGACTTTTTGATCACCTTCTCCCTTTTATTTTTTTCTTATATAAAAAACATATCTAGGTGTTGCCCTTGCCCTCTTCCATGCCTTTATAATTTGTCTTTTGAATACCCCCTTTGGATAAACCTATCTGACATTTCACCAGCCTGTTTTTTTAAATGACGGCTCATCCGAGCAGTTTCTCTTAAAGGGACAGTCTACCTAAAAATGTTTATTGTTTAAAAAGATAGATAATATCTTTATTACCCATTAATACACTTTTTACCTCTGTGATTATCTTGTATCCAAGCCTCTGAATACTGCCCCTTATCTCAGTTCTTTTGACAGACTAGCATTTTAGCCAATCAGTGCAATGTTATCTTTATGACACACATGAAATAGCACTGTTTTACTGTGAAAAACTGTCAAAATGCACTGAGATAAGAGGCAGTTTCAACGGCTTAGAAATCAGCTTATGAGCCTACCTAGATTTAACTTTCAACAAAGAATACTAAGCAAATAAAGCAAATTTGATGATAAAAGTAAATTGGAAAGTGGTTTAATATTGCATGCCCTATATGAATCATGAAAGTTTAAATTTGACTTGATTGTCCCTTTAAGCTGCAAACTACCAATTCCATTATTTAACTCTTGGGGGTCATGACTTCAGGCTAAAAGTAGGCTGTTTGTGGCTGTATTTTTAAGAAATGTCTCCGTCACCAACTTTTCAGCAACAGTCTTAAATGTTAGGTCCAAAACAGTGATTTCTGTTGGACTACACTGGCACATTAGAAAAATGTTATATGTATTTTAGTTCAGGATCTCTACAAATTCTATTTTATCAAGATGTCATCAACATATCTTAGCCACAGGGCCACATGCACAGTCCACCCACAGTCCAGGATGTGGGCAAGCATAGTTGGGTGCACACGTGGTCCCCATGGCTGTGTTACATATTTGACTGAAACATTTACCAACATGAAAATGTTGTGTTTCAAAATGAAATTGAACAAATTCAACCCAAATTAGTATTGCCATCCTATTGCTTTCCTCTAGTTTCTAGATAATATCTTGCTGCATTCAATCCAGCCTCATGAGGAATAGATGATAACTCCACGTCTAAGGTCACTAGAATAGACCCTGGGGAAAGGACATTCTTGACCAATTTCCTGAGGACATCACCAGTATCTTGGACATAAGATGTTAATGTTTTCAAAACGGTATAAAAAAGAAATCTACACAATTACTAATTCTTTCCATAGGTCCACCAATCCCAGATATGATTGGTCTCCCTGGGGGATTGGTGAAGTTTTATGTTGTTTCAGTATCCAGTATCCATATTCTTTCTTGGTAATGATACCTTCAGATATAGCAGTTCATTACATGAATGTGTGGAAGCTTCCTTATGATAATTGTTTTGATCTAGAATAACCATATTATCATTATCTGATGGTTTAAAAATCAACTCCAATTGTTTATCAATTCATTTAAAGCCATTATTTCCTTCATTAACTATCATCTACAATGAGTGTAATACCATTTTTTAAAATTTTATCCATTCATTGGTTCATCAATTTGTTTAATGCCATTATTTTCTTCCTTGATACACTATCATCTACTATGAGTGTAATACTACTTTTTGAATGTCTTCTTCAACACATTTAACAAATGTTTCTATATTGAGCTAAAGATAAGGATGAAATATATTTTGAAGATGGTTTATAGGTTGACTTACTTGGATGCAAACAACCCTCTTCTTCTTTCGCTTCTTGTTCATCCAATATAAAGACTAAACTATCTAAAGTATCCTTTTTTTGTCCCATAGTTTTTTTTAAGACTAATTTTCTTGCAAAAAAAATAAACTCTTTAACAAATTCAAACTTGTCTAAACCACTAGTTGGACGAAATGACAAGCCCCTTTTTAAGTAACTTTACATGATTTAGCGATAAAGGGAAGGAGAATAAATGAACAGTCATTAATTTAACTTTATTATCACCAGAAGTTTCCAGTAGACTCCACTTCACGTGTGAGTACTGTTGTTGTTCATGGCTAAGGCCACTTCAGTGTGGGGCCATTTCTTTTGAAGGCAGTTTGGGGAAAAACTGAAAAACCTTTACCTTTGGGATTGCATTGTTTTCCATGTATTCTGCTTTTTAGAGATAAGATTCACAGCACATTTATTGGTGATCTCTTATCCTCTTTACAACAAGTCAGGATATTGCTGCTGCTTTTTAGTTCACATTACTGTTGATGTTTATAGGAACATGTATCAAGAGGGATTTAAGGCAATTAACAAAAGTTTGACATAAATAAACATATTTAGTTTTGAGTGTTGAGTCTGTGGTCACTGTTTGGCTACTGTTAAATTGGTCCAATATACCCTTTCTCTTTTTTTATTTTTATAATAGTTATATCATGACCTTTAGCCCCAACAAGCCTCATTAATTTTCTAAAAACATTTTTTGTATTCTGGGAGCACCATTTTATAGGTTTACTTTCAGTTGTGATCTATCTCTTGGTTTCTCCAGGACCAATATTTTGTTTAGTATTTTGAATATTGTTTTCCTTCATATATTGTTATTCTGACTTTGGATTCCTATCTAACAAATTTGAATCCTTAGAGGCTGACATCTGCCTTGTCTAACTTCTTTCACTTACACTATCAAAGTCATTTGGTTTCCTACCCAGCATCCCCTCTCCCAGTGCAGCAATCTTTCTCTGCAGAGGAGAATTATTTTGGTTGCTGTTTCGGTACTTAGCTGATCACATCACCATTATTATTATTGGCATGTGTGTCCCCACACAATCTCTTACACAAAGAGTATTTAGAGCATAATAGGAATTCAGGACACACTTCATTAAACTCACATAGGCAGCTGTCACCTTAACTCTTCATTGCCAGATGGATCTAAAGTAATATCATACTGAAGGGTACAGCACCACTGCTTTAGAAAAACATTCCAATGGTTTCATTTTCTGAAGAAAGTGCAAAATGTTTATTCTTGGAAGCTTTTGAACTTTTATGGAAATATATTTATATATTTTTTAAAGAGAAAAATAAGGCAAATAGGTTCTTTGAAGACTTTCTGCAAAAAGTTTAACATTTGCTTCATAAGATTTATTATATAGATAGATAAAACCTCTTTATGATAATAATGATGATGTGGGTCAGCACAAAACAAGAGTATATAATATTATTATTATTGGTCATTTATAAGGTGCTAACATTTTAGGTAGAACTATTTAAACAATGTGATACATTGTGTACAATGACAGATTACACAAGGGTATGATACATACATTACAGTAGTTACTTTAACAAACCATACACAGAGGTATATTTATGAAGATATGGGCAGACAAGTTCCCAGATGGGTAAGAATAGTGCAAGAGCAAATATTGGCACTCTCCCTAATCTGCTAAATCTGGGGTAATTTTAATCTGTCACTTCTGAGGTGGAGGAGAGGTTAGGAAGCAGCTTCTTGCGGTCAGGTTTGCAGGGACTCCTAAATTCACAATTAAGCCCTGCAATTAGATTACACCACTTACATTGATAATCTTAAACAAAAAAAGAGAGGAGCCCTGCCATATAGCACAATCAGTATTAGATGCCATTTTATACTAACGGCTAGATTTGGAGTTTTGTCGGTAACGACCCGAAAAGCTAACGCCGGCATTTTTCTGGCCACACCATAAAAATAACTCTGGTATTGAGAGTCCACATAAAGGCTGCGTTAGGCTCCAAAAAAGGAGCGTAGAGCATATTTAACGCAGCTTCAACTCTCGATACCAGAGTTGCTTACGCAAGCGGCCAGCCTTAAAAACGTGCTCGTGCACGATTCCCCCATAGGAAACAATGGGGCTGTTTGAGCTGAAAAAAAACCTAACACCTGCAAAAAAGCCACGTTCAGCTCCTAACGCAGCCCCATTGTTTGCTATGCGGAAACACTTCCTACGTCTGCACCTAACACTCTAACATGTACCCCGAGTCTAAACACCCCTAACCTTACACTTATTAACCCCTAATCTGCCGCCCCCGCTATCGCTGACCCCTGCATATTATTATTAACCCCTAATCTGCCGCTCCGTAAACCGCCGCTACTTACATTATCCCTATGTACCCCTAATCTGCTGCCCTAACATCGCCGACCCCTATATTATATTTATTAACCCCTAATCTGCCCCCCGCAACGTCGCCTCCACCTGCCTACACTTATTAACCCCTAATCTGCCGAGCGGACCTGAGTGCTACTATAATAAAGTTATTAACCCCTAATCCGCCTCACTAACCCTATAATAAATAGTATTAACCCCTAATCTGCCCTCCCTAACATCGCCGACACCTAACTACAATTATTAACCCCTAATCTGCCGACTGGAGCTCACCGCTATTCTAATAAATATATTAACCCCTAAAGCTAAGTCTAACCCTAACACTAACAACCCCCTAAGTTAAATATAATTTACATCTAACGAAATTAATTATCTCTTATTAAATAAATTATTCCTATTTAAAGCTAAATACTTACCTGTAAAATAAATCCTAATATAGCTACAATATAAATTATAATTACATTGTAGCTATTTTAGGATTAATATTTATTTACAGGCAACTTTGTAATTATTTTAACCATGTACAATAGCTATTAAATAGTTAAGAACTATTTAATAGTTACCTAGTTAAAATAATTACAAAATTACCTGTAAAATAAATCCTAACCTAAGTTAGAATTAAACCTAACACTATACTATCATTAAATTAATTAAATAAAATACCTACAATTACCTACAATTAAACCTAACACTACACTATCAATAAATAAATTAAATACAATTCCTACAAATAACTACAATGAAATAAACTAACTAAAGTACAAATAATAAAAAAGAACTAAGTTACAAAAAATAAAAAAATATTTACAAACATAAGAAAAATATTACAACAATTTTAAACTAATTACACCTACTCTAAGCCCCCTAATAAAATAACAAAGACCCCCAAAATAAAAAATGCCCTACCCTATTCTAAATTACTAAAGTTCAAAGCTCTTTTACCTTACCAGCCCTGAACAGGGCCCTTTGCGGGGCATGCCCCAAGAAGTTTAGCTCTTTTGCCTGTAAAAAAAAACATACAATACCCCCCCCAACATTACAACCCACCACCCACATACCCCTAATCTAACCCAAACCCCCCTTAAATAAACCTAACACTAAGCCCCTGAAGATCATCCTACCTTGTCTTCACCTCACCAGGTATCACCGATCCGTCCTGGCTCCAAAATCTTCATCCAACCCAAGCGGGGGCTGGCGATCCATCATCCAGTGGCTGAAGAGGTCCAGAAGAGGCTCCAAAGTCTTCATCCTATCCGGGAAGAAGAGGCGATCCGGACCGGCAACCATCTTGATCCAAGTGGCATCTTCTATCTTCATCCGATGACGACCGGCTCCATCCTGAAGACCTCCACCGCGGACCCATCTTCTTCCGGCGACGTCCAACTGAAGAATGACGGTTCCTTTAAGGGACGTCATCCAAGATGGCGTCCCTCGAATTCTGATTGGCTGATAGGATTCTATCAGCCAATCGGAATTAAGGTAGGAATATTCTGATTGGCTGATGGAATCAGCCAATCAGAATCAAGTTCAATCCGATTGGCTGATCCAATCAGCCAATCAGATTGAGCTCGCATTCTATTGGCTGTTCCGATCAGCCAATAGAATGCGAGCTCAATCTGATTGGCTGATTGGATCAGCCAATCGGATTGAACTTGATTCTGATTGGCTGATTCCATCAGCCAATCAGAATATTCCTACCTTAATTCCGATTGGCTGATAGAATCCTAGATGGCGTCCCTTAAAGGAACCGTCATTCTTCAGTTGGACGTCGCCGGAAGAAGATGGGTCCGCGGTGGAGGTCTTCAGGATGGAGCCGGTCGTCCTCGCAAAGGGCCCTGTTCAGGGCTGGTAAGGTAAAAGAGCTTTGAACTTTAGTAATTTAGAATAGGGTAGGGCATTTTTTATTTTGGGGGTCTTTGTTATTTTATTAGGGGGCTTAGAGTAGGTGTAATTAGTTTAAAATTGTTGTAATATTTTTCTTATGTTTGTAAATATTTTTTTATTTTTTGTAACTTAGTTCTTTTTTATTTTTTGTACTTTAGTTAGTTTATTTCATTGTAGTTATTTGTAGATATTGTATTTAATTAATGTATTGATAGTGTAGTGTTAGGTTTAATTGTAGGTAATTATAGGTATTTTATTTAATTAATTTAATGATAGTATAGTGTTAGGTTTAATTGTAACTTAGGTTAGGATTTATTTTACAGGTAATTTTGTAATTATTTTAACTAGGTAGCTATTAAATAGTTCTTAACTATTTAATAGCTATTGTACCTGGTTAAAATAATTACAAAGTTGCCTGTAAAATAAATATTAATCCTAAAATAGCTACAATGTAATTATAATTTATATTGTAGCTATATTAGGATTTATTTTACAGGTAAGTATTTAGCTTTAAATAGGAATAATTTATTTAATAAGAGTTAATTAATTTCGTTAGATTAAAATTATATTTAATTTAGGGGGGTGTTAGTGTTAGGGTTAGATTTAGCTTTAGGGGTTAATACATTTATTAGAATAGCGGTGAGCTCCGGTCGGCAGATTAGGGGTTAATAATTGAAGTTAGGTGTCGGCGATGTTAGGGAGGGCAGATTAGGGGTTAATACTATTTATTATAGGGTTAGTGAGGCGGATTAGGGGTTAATAACTTTATTATAGTAGCGGTGCGGTCCGCTCGGCAGATTAGGGGTAAATAAGTGTAGGCAGGTGGAGGCGACGTTGAGGGGGGCAGATTAGGGGTTAATAAATATAATATAGGGGTCGGCGGTGTTAGGGGCAGCAGATTAGGGGTACATAGCTATAATGTATGTGGCGGCGCTTTGCGGTCGGCAGATTAGGGGTTAATTATTGTAGGTAGCTGGCGGCGACATTGTGGGGGGCAGATTAGGGGTTAATAAATATAATACAGGGGTCGGCAGTGTTAGGGGCAGCAGATTAGGGGTACATAAGTATAACGTAGGTGGCGGTCGGCAGATTAGGGGTTAAAAAAATTTAATCGAGTGGCGGCGATGTGGGGGGCCTCGGTTTAGGGGTAAATAGGTAGTTTATGGGTGTTAGTGTACTTTAGAGTACAGTAGTTAAGAGCTTTATGAACAGGCGTTAGCCCAAAAAGCTCTTAACTACTGACTTTTTTCTGCGGCTGGAGTTTTGTTGTTAGATTTCTAACGCTCACTTCAGACACGACTCTAAATACCGGAGTTAGAAAGATCCCATTGAAAAGATAGGATATGCAATTGACGTAAGGGGATCTGCGGTATGGAAAAGTCGCGGCTGAAAAGTGAGCGTTAGACCCTTTTTTGAGTGATTCCAAATACCGTAGTTAGCCTAAAACCAGCGTTAGGAGCCTCTAACGCTGGTTTTCACGGCTAACACCAAACTCTAAATCTAGCCGTAAGTGAGTTACAGGTTGAGAGATTCTCAAGATTACAATCTAAAGGAGAAAAGTTACGCAGTAGGAGATTCTGTGGAAAACATAATTTTTTTTATTATTTTTTTTTTAAGTTTTTATTAGAAATAATGAAATAACATTACAAGCAATTGAGATAGAACACAACTAGTTCAATTACAAATGAAAAGACCAACATACAAAATCTTAGTGCAGAACCAGGTCATCAAGTATTTCCAGGTATTATACACGTGACATAACATAAGACTATCAGGAGTGTCACTAGTTGTCAATATGTCTGTAATTGCTCAGGCTCAGACTAAATAGTAAAAGTTGCATTACGTCTAGGGTCAATGTCTGGGACTATAGCTATCACAAAGCTGGAGTCAATTTCTAGGATAAGGTTGATGAGAGAACGCAGAAGGGCCTACGTATAAACAGTATCCATGAGCGATCGAACCTGATGACCCATTGAACTTGCTAAGTTCACCCGATCAGTACACCCCATGAACAGGGGGAGGGAAAGAAAAGGATACACAGACAGAGGGATATTAGGGAAGTTGGGTGGGGTAACATATCCAAAAATGGAGGGGAGAAAAAAAAAAATAGGACTGAGTCCTGCATGGAAAAAGAAACCTGTATAGCAGGTTTTACTGACACTCATGCCAGTCCTGCCAGGTCTCCCAGTATGTCTCCATCGCATTGGTTTCTCCAGCAACATATCTCTCCATTGATGCAAAATGTCTAATCAGATCGCACACTTTATCCAAGGTCGGGGGCTCTGGCTGTTTCCAAGCCCTGGCGATACAGAGTTTAGTGGCTGCCAAAATGTAGATTAACATTTTCTTGGCTGGAGTGGCAATAGATCCTGGAAAAATGTGAAACAGTGCCATTTGCAGAGTCAAACATAAATCTATGTTGAGTGATTGGATGAGGATCTCTACATCCCTCCAAAGCGGTATGTTCTTTGTGCACGACCACCATGTGTGAACATCTGACCCCAACTGGTCGCAATTTCTCCAACACTGAGGACTACAAAACATTATCATTTTGATGTAGTGATTTCAGGATATGTGACTGCTGGAGGAAGCGAAGAATGATGTTTATTATATTGCGGTCAGGTGAGGTATGACAATGGCACCTGATTTCAATTAAAGCCAGTAATTATGTAAATGAGTTAACCAAAATAGCCTACAAATGGGAAAACATGTTCACACATTTCTTGACTGGAGTCAGGCGTTAGCATAGTTTCATGTTTGTTTGTCTTACTTGCAGAGTTTGCCTCCTCTCTCTGTATATATTAGTTAGTCGAGTGATTTAGATACCAAAATAACACGATTATTGCATTTTATTGGACAAGCTATACATTTACAAGTAGCCAAGCTTTTGAGAGTGTCCTCATTTCCTCAGTTCTGAAGCAATACTGACCAATTCAGTTGAATTTAAAGATTATATGTTGAAGCACAATGGTTAAGAGGACAGAAAATGTTACAGAGGTCTAACTACAGGGAGAGGAGAGGGTGTTGTAAAATCATGATGGGGTCTAAGGTGAAAGGTGTAAACAGGCTGACAATGGCCAGTGTAAGAATACAAACAGGAGAGAGATAACGCTATACATAGAGCATATACTAACATAAAGTTATATATCTACACGGCATCAAGGTGCATAAAGATGTGTATTTATATATACAGGAAGGGAATGTAAAAGTGCCCTACAGACAGCTGCATGTACACATAAACAAACATATTTATCCTTGTGAGCGTACACACTGAAGGAAGATGACAAAAAATGGCATAGGTGTGGAAATAAGCTTACCTATGTATGAAGAGTGGGAAATATAAAATGTAATTGAACGTATGAAAGTTTATTACAAATGTTTTTTTTTTTTTTTAATAAAGTGTCAAGTAGCCAGAGTCAGCATTTAGTCCAGTATTTAAAATGTTGAAGTGCATTATCATTTTCATTTCAAATGTTTTTCTGCTTTAAATGTCTGTCTTCCCACAGCCCAAACCAGACATACAGCGCTTCAACAGTCAGTAAACAAAATGTATTCTCCCCCACAATTATTTAATAAATCATGGGGGCAGCCATGGGCACCAAAAAGGCAGTATGCAAACCTCTTTATGGCTGACAGAACAGAAATTCCTAGCCACTCACCCTCACAAACCCTGCAAATACTTTCACTACATTGATGATATTTTCATTATATGGGCAGAAGGAGAAAAAAAACCTAAAACATTTAATAAATCATTTAATTTATTTCATCCATTAATCAACCTTAAAATGAACTTTTTCTAAAGACTGGGTCAACTTCCTGGATAAAACAATATCCATCACAAATGGCAAACTGCACTCATCTGTATACAGGAGACCCACAGATAGATGCAGCTACTTCCATAGCTCCCAGCCCAGTCACATTAAAAAATACCATCTGCAGCCAGGCTACCAGATATCACTGAATTTGCTCAGATACCAAGGACAGTGACAAAAACCACATCAAACTGCCCCAATCATTCAAACAAAAATTCAACAAAACAAGGGTTATAAATAAAAAAATTAACTCTGCCCTTGTAATACCGCCGCTGCTCGCTATGGCTGTTGCCATAGACGCAGCGGTGGTGACTCGTTGCTATGGCCTTTGCCGGTGGTTCAGAGCATGCAGCAATGACATCATTGCCACACGCTGTCTCTCTCTTCTGGATGCCGCTCCTGATTACACCTGTGTGTCTCCCTTGGCGCCAATATGCGCCTATGTAAGTACTCCATTCACCTTACATCACTATCCAAGTTTAGGTGTTTCTGTGTGTGTTCCTTGGTGCTATTATCTGTATATACTGGACTGTTATTACATTACTGAACTCTGCCTGTCTGACTATTCTGCTTGCTTAACCCCTAAAGTACTGGATTGCCACAACGTTGCTGAGCTCTGCCTGGTGCCATTCTGAGTGTTCTCTTTCTCAAGAAGTAGCTTCCTGTGGACCAATTTCTGTTTTAGGTTTGGTAGATGTCTGAATGCCAGGATTGGGGATTGTGGAAAGACTTTTATGAGTTTGGGATCCTCTGTGAGAAGTGGCTGTAAATCTTTTATGATTTTTTTTATCCCCTCTAGAGCAGGGTTTTATTTGACTACTAATGGGATACGTGATATATTTTTCTTCTTTCGGTATTGTAATAAGTGTTCACATGGAGTATTGGAGTATTGAGGTACAGGTGTGCGTGACTGCATGCTGCAGGAATTTAAAGGGGCCATGTGGTAATTACTGAAATCTCCCACCTGGAGGAGTCTGACTTACCTTGCATCTGCATATGTTCCTGAATCTGTACCAATCTGGTATCCCATGACAGTCTCACCAACAGGGTATCCAGTGCCTGCTGATAAACCTGTGTCTGCTTTCCTCTGGTATCTCTGTGCCTGCTGTACCTACTAGGTATTCTGTGACAACCTCACCCTTTACTGTTCTATTCAAGCACCAGTGCCCATTGGACTTTGTTGTTGAAAACTTCTTAAAGTATTCAGAACCTTGTATTGGACTTGTGTTCTGAATTGGACCTATGTTTAAACTTGCTGTTTCTGTGATGTTCAGTTTGAACTACCAACTGTTCTTTTGCTTATCAATCGGTAAAGCTTTAAAACATGCTTCCATTGTTCTGTATATCT
The DNA here is from genome assembly GCF_027579735.1 of Bombina bombina. Classification (NCBI taxonomy): domain Eukaryota; kingdom Metazoa; phylum Chordata; class Amphibia; order Anura; family Bombinatoridae; genus Bombina; species Bombina bombina. Next base: position 533,690,185 of record NC_069499.1, read on the forward strand.
GTTCCTGCTTTCTGAATTCCACACACCCTAACCCCCTAACAACTGCACTCCTATTGGTTGCCATTTCATCCATATTGACCACTCTATCTAAAACCTCAAAATCAAGAATCTCAGCGGCAACTTCAAAAACACCCTGGAAAGAATAGGACTAAATGCTGACTGTGGGTTTTTGACACATTATCAACATTTTTGTATAAAAATTGTGTCCTTACTTTTGCTGAGGTTAGTTTGTCCTTCTAACTATTTTAAAACTCTGAGTGTGATGTAATACTGAAGTGGTCACTTAGGCATACTAATGTCTAAGATCTAGGGTTGCAAAGACTTTCAATAACTCAGAATACCTTGTTTGGAACATGGCCAAAAGTGTATTGTCAGCAGTCTTAAAGGGCATATAAAGTATTATGAGAGGTAAAGTATTCTGGGAGCCTATCCAGAAGAAGGGAAAGATAAGGACACTACATGAACTAAGGCCTCCCACAGTTTGAAACAAACGGGGTAATATAATTTTATTTACTATTTCTTTGCTAATTTGTTTTCTCTGTGTTATAACCTTGTAAGCAATAATGAGTGAATCTTGTTATTTATCTTTCTTTAATAAATGTGTGATTGATTATTATGAAGAAAAGTACTGTTATCTATTCTTGAAGGATTTGACAGATACAGTATATAAGAGATGTATATAAATCCGCTCATTATTTATATATATATATATATATATAGATAGATAGATAGATAGATAGATATATTAATATTGTGTTGTGAATAGCTTTTAACAATAATATCCTTATTTGTTTAAGTGTAATTTCTTACATACAGGTAAGCTTATGTCCATATCTATACCATTTCTTTCATCTTCCTTTAGTGTGTACACTCAGAAGCATGTATATGTACTTTTATGTGTACATGCAGCTGTCTGTATGGCACTTTTACATTTCCTCATTGTATATATAAATACTCATCTTTATACATTTTAATGCCATGTAGATATATACTGTAACTTTATGCCAGTATATGCTCATGTATAGCTTTATCTCTATACGATCTGTTTTCTTATACTGGCTATTATCAGCCTCTTACACACCTCAGACCCATGATGATTTTACGACACCCGCTCCCTTCCCTGTACTCCGACCTAACTCTTTTTGTCCTCTTAACCATCCTGTGCTTCAAGATATAGGGCTCCATATATCAAGCTTTTGAGGCCCTTCACTGCAGGCTCACATAAAAATGTATCATTGCTTAATGCAATCTTTTTCTTATTTTGGTAAACATATAAATAAATAAATATATAATTAAATATATACTGTATATATATATATATATATATATATATATATATATATATTTATATGAAGTATTTGGTTTTTCAGCCACATTTTACACACAGTTGTGATATAATAAGAAACACCTAACGTCAAAGACTTGGATTTAAGGGCTCATACTCTCCTATGTGATACCTAGGTAACTCCCAATTAATTGGTGTAAACTCAATGTTAAATAATTAAATATTTATTTGATCTAATTGAAACTAAAAGACACCTGTCTACGAAAGCAAACACAGGGGTGCCAGTGCCCCATGGACAGGTACAGTTTCATCAAAGTGAAAGTATAAGTACACAATATATGCACTCACAATTGTATTGCACCATGTACAAGGTGAACAGAAGGCAGAATGGATTCTCACAGTCATCCAGCAGACTGAACCTCCTATCAATCGCCGGCAGTGAATAATCAGTCCTCTCCTCTCATTAAACAGACAGCTTAAAAGGAATGTAGTAAAGCTGGAGAATCCTGCTGGCAATTTTCTGAAAGAAGCTTCACAAGTCTAACAGTGGAACGGAAGACTTATTATTCACTGTCAGTGATTGATGGAAGGTTCAGTCTGCTGGATGACTGTGAGGATCCATTCTGCCTTCTGACCACCTTGTACCTGGTGCAATACAATTGTGAGTGCATATACTATGTCACTTTGATGAGACTGTACTTGGCCATAAGCAAAAGTTTATTTGCTTTTTTAGATCCTTGATTATGGAAGTAGAGCCATATCCCTTTACAGTAGGGATGGGCGAATGTGTAAATTCCCAAATTCGAATGTTAGAAGGAATGTTATTACCGAAATTGTTGATATGAACGAATATTCTTAAAAATTCTATAATCAAAAGCAACTTACAATTTTCGAAAGTCACTTCAGAATTCGAATGTTTATAAGTAGATCGAATGTCCATATTCGAAATTTCAAATTTAACATTCAATTTAACAAATACTATTCCGAAGTTCAATAGTTTATGTGGTAGGGAATCTAGTAAATTGATACATAATAGATACAAATATATCAATTTGAATGTTTCTATTTCGATCGAATATTGCATAATTCAAATATTACATTTAAAGAGAGCATTAGAAATACTATTACAAACATATAAATTCGAATTTTTCGAATTCGAATATTGCATAATTTGAATATTACATTTAAAGAAAGCATTAGAAATACTATTACAAACATATAAATTCAAATTTTTTGAATTCGAATATTGCATAATTTGAATATTACATTTAAATAAGGCATTATAGAAATACTATTACAAATATATAAATTCAAATTTTTCTAAACGAATATTTTCGAATGTAATTGTAAAATTCGAAACCGAACATTCAAAAATCGAATGTTAGAATGTCATGTAAACATTCGAAATTCGATTTTTCGAATGTTGCGAAACATTCGCCCATCCCTACTTTATAGTGTGCAGCCTGGGCCACTAAATTTTAAAAGCTTTGGTGTTTAGCACCTTATGAGAACGACTCCTATTTAATTTCTTATTTTAAAAGACACCTGTACCTCACACCATTATATTTCTGGATGAGGCCAGTGGCCACTTTTATTCCCCTGAATATACTAGCGCAACCGTTAGCATATTTATCAGTTGGGAATTCTTTCTTAATGCTTGCGTTTTTTGCACAGGATTGGTTAATTTATTATCTAAAAGAAATTCAAAAAAGAAGCTCATATCACGCTAAAATATGTGTTTGTACTTAAAGGTTGCTTATAACATGGTAATCAATATTTTTATTAGTTATTATTAATTAAAAGGACAGTAAAGTCAAAATTAAGCTTTCACAATTCAGATAGCACATGATAATTTAAACAACTTTCTCTTATCTCATTTCCTTTGTTCTCTTGGTATGCTTTGTTGAAAAGCATAGCTCAGTAGGTTCAGGAAAAGGAATGCACTACTGGGAGTTGATTGGTGGCTGCACATATATACATCTTGTGATTGGTTCACCTGATATGTTTAGCTAACTCCTGTATTTCTTCTTCTTCTTCAACAAAGGATACCAAGAGAATGAAGCAATTTTCATAATAGAAGTAAATTACAAAGAGTTTGTTTCCAATTGAGCCATTAAAAATGGAGCTGTAAGCTACCGAAGTTGCTGGCAGCTAAAAGTAATTTCCGGCTCCATTTTAGTACCAGGTTTCCATTGACTTATTTAGCGCATTGCGTGCAGTCGCCTTTTTGTGTTGGTGTAAGTTAGCGTTGTGTTAACACTTCCAGCCGATGCCGGATTTCTTGAAAATTAATAGGTTACTATGGTAACCCGACCTTTCACTACACTCAATCACATATACGGCGCCGCATACAAGTGCGGCTCATATTTTTCCCCTGTTGCTCGCTGTTAAGATAAAATCAAACACCTAACGCATGTGCAATATCTACCTCTCAACCGCCACCCCCACACTGCAATAACTAATAAATGTATTAACCCCTAATCTGCCAAGCTCCATATTGCAAAGTATCTTTTAAAGTGATTAACCCCTAAACCGCCATCCCCCCACAACGCAACCTACCTATTTAAACTATTAACCCCTAATCTGCCATCCCTCCACAACTCAATCTACCTATATAAACTATTAACCCCTAATCCGCCATCCCCCACAATGCACTTAACCTAATTTAAACTATTAACCCCAATCTGCCATTCCCTCACAATGCAAATAACTAATCTAATCACTAAGCCCCCTAACCTAACTCCCTTAATTTAACCACAATTACATAAAATAAAAAAATACTAAGTTACAATTAAAATATAAAATTCTAACATTACTTAAAAATAAACAAAATAAAATAGATAAATCTAAAATTATAGAAAAAAATAAACCAAATGATCAAAAATTAAAAAAATTTAACTTAATCTAATACTCCTATAAAAATAAATACCCTCCCCCCCGAAATAAAAACACTCCCTAAGACTAAGACTAAACTACCAATAGCCCTTAAAAGGGGCCTTTTGTGGGGCATTGCCCTAAAGCAATCAGCTCTTTTACCTCAAAAATACAAATTAACCCCTAACAGTAAATCCACAACTTCCCAAAATAAAAAAAAAATAACACTAAAAAAACCTAAGTTACCCATTGCCCCTAAAGGGGCATTTGTATTACCATTGCCCTTAAAAGGACAATCAGCTCTTTTGGAGCCCATTAAAGTAAAAAAATGCCTAATCAAAAAAAAGAACCCACCCCAAAAAATAAAAATAAAACCTAACCCCCCCCAAAAAAACTAACCCCCAAATAGGTACTCAAAGTTCCTGAAGTCCGGCGGAGAAGGTCTTCTTCCAGGCGCTGAAGGTCTTCTTCCAGGTGGCAACATCTTCATCCTGCGCAGGGACCTCTTCTATCTTCATCTGGAGTGAAGGCGGCCACAGAACAAGACCAGCGGCCGCGGAGACATCCAGCGTGGAGGATCCTCTTTGTGCGATCGTCGCCGCACACTGAAGCTTGAATACAAGGTACCCGTTTTATATTTGGGGTACCTTGCATTCCTATTTGCTGATATTTTTAAATCAGCCAATAGCATGAGAGCTGCTAAAATCCTTTTGGCTGATTCGAACATTTGATTTGGTTTATTTTTTTCTGTAATTTTAGACTTTTTTATTTTTTGTAATTTTAGATTTATCTATTTTAATTTAATCTTAGTTTATTTTTTAAGTAATGTTAGGATTTTGTATTTTATTTGTAACTTAGCATTTTTTTAATGTAATTGTGGTTAATTTAGGGGTGTTAGGTTAGGGGGCTTAGTGATAAGATTAGTTATTTGCATTGTGGGGGGGTGGCAGTTTAAGGGTTAATAGTTTAATTAAGTTAATAGTTAGGGGTTAATAGTTTAAATAGGTTTAATGCATTGTGGGGGGATGGTGGATTAGGGGTTAATAGTTTAAATAGGTACTTTGCGATGTGGGGGAATGGCGGTTTAGAGGTTAATAACTTATATTCACCTAGATTACAAGTTTTGCGGTATGGTGCGGTACGACTATGCCGCTGAAAAATTGGCCGTTGCGGGTGGAATGGCAGGTCTCCTATATTACAAGTTGTGGCGGTATAGCTATACTACAAGCGTTTTAGCCTGTAATGCAATGATCCATTCCGCACTCAAAAAACAGTGCAGGATTTCCATAGCGCCTTATTACAGGCTGTGCGGTCTGGCTAAAATGCTTGTGTTATAGCCTATACCGCCCTGATCCATTCTGCGATCTGAGACCAGTAGTTATGG